>NW_013673177.1:23313-27545 GCF_000517525.1 Limulus polyphemus
AAAGAACTTTATGATAAATTATAACGTGTGTTCCTCGTCATCAAACTTAAAAACAAAGAACTTTATGATAAATTATAACGTGTGTTCCTCGTAATCAAATTGAAAAACAAAGAACTTTGATTACATACGGTTTGTGTTCCTTTGTTACGCTGTGCCACAAATCTCACCATCTGTAATGTCTATGTCACAAATCACACCACCTGTGTCACAAATCATGGCATCTGCAATGTCTATGTCACAAATCACACCACCTGCAATGTCTGTGTCACAAATCACGCCATCTGGAATGTCTGTGTCACAAATCACGCCATCTGGAATATCTATGTCACAAATCACACCACATGTGATAGGTTATGTCCAAATAGTTACGTTGTAATAGGTTATGTCCAAATAGTCACGTTGTAATATGTTATGTCCACATAGTTACGTTGTAATAGGTTATGTCCAAATAGTTACGTTGTAATATGTTATGTCCACATAGTTACGTTGTAATATGTTATGTCCAAATAGTTATGTTGTGATAGGTTATGTCCAAATAGTTACGTTGTAATATGTTATGTCCACATAGTTACGTTGTAATATATTATGTCCACATAGTTACGTTGTAATAGGTTATGTCCAAATAGTTACGTTGTAATATGTTATGTCCACATAGTTACGTTGTAATAGGTTATGTCCAAATAGTTATGTTGTGATAGGTTATGTCCAAATAGTTACGTTGTAATAGGTTATGTCCAAATAGTTACGTTGTAATATGTTATGTCCATATAGTTACGTTGTAATAGGTTATGTCCAAATAGTTACGTTGTAATAGGTTATGTCCACATAGTTACGTTGTAATAGGTTATGTCCAAATAGTTATGTTGTGATAGGTTATGTCCAAATAGTTACGTTGTAATAGGTTATGTCCAAATAGTTACGTTGTAATATGTTATGTCCACATAGTTACGTTGTAATAGGTTATGTCCAAATAGTTATGTTGTGATAGGTTATGTCCAAATAGTCACGTTGTGATATGTAATTAAGTTATCCAATTGGTTGTGATTTGTCGTTTGTTTTCAAACATTCAAAGTTTCTGCTATTACTAATTTTATTAAACACGAGAATTATTATCTTTTTGTTTATCACATCGAAATAAATTTATCAGTTTTCCACGCTATTCCCACTCAACTTCAATAAAAATATTATCAAATAGCTAAGAGCCTATAATAAACTTTTAGTGGTTATTGTGACACAGATAACGATAGCAGTAATCCAGAACTTCTTTATCTGTTTCTTTTTCAAGTTAAATGTAAGAATTATATTATGTGAGTTTGCTCTTTTATTTATAAATGAACACCAATAATATTTATATGTTTACTACTTGAACGTTCCTAAGGTTGACTGACATGTTATTGATTTATGCTCAGACACCATACCAGCATTTCTAAAAATTAACAGCATTAGCTAGGACCAAGGACGAAAGTGCACAAGACCCTGTAGCTACCATGGTTACAGGGTCCCTAATAATATTATAAAATACCATCAATATTCTCACACATTACTAGTGTGGTCCTCTGGATGTTTTACTCAGAAAATTGGTGACTTCGCCCTAAAGTACTCAGTTTGATGTTATTTTAACAGATAAAAATACTAGAGTACTCAGTTTGATGTAATTGTAACAGATAAAATACTAAAATATTCAATTTGATGTAATATGTGGATCTTTACGGTAGTGAAAGGTATAAAAACAAGTCAGTAATTTTAAGATTAAAAATTTTAAAAATAGTTTGAAATTTTGGTTTTTATACTAGTTAGTTGATATACGAATACATATTTACATTCATTTACACAATAACTATTTACTGCAGAGTAAGGAGCTTTTTTCAAGATTATCTAAAATAACTGAATTTTTTTAAAGAATAAACTTGAAATCTGGAATATAATGACGTCAACAAACTTAATATGTTCAGTATATTTACTGGAAACAAATGGACCGTGTTTGGCCTAGTGAGTGGCGTGCACAAACTTTGAAAATAAAAATTCATGGTTCGTGATCTGTTTCCACAAAAATAAGCGTCACACTTTGGGTCATTGATGGTGCTATAAAGATAACAGTCAAATTCTACTATTTGATCAAATAAGAGTAGACCAAGATTTGGCGGTGGGTGCTGTTTATTAGCTGCCTTCTTTCTAGTCTTTTAGTTCACAATTAGGGACGGCTAAACACAGGTAGTCCTGGAGTAGCCTTACGTGAAATTCTAAAACAAACAAACGAAAGGAATGTTTGGATTGCCCTGTTCCATTTAATGTTCAGCACTTCGAATGTTTAGATTGCTTTGTTCCATCTAACGTTCAACACTTGTAATGTTTAGATTGCCCTGTTCCATTTAATGTTCAGCACTTCGAATGTTTCGATTGCCCTGTTCCATCTACCGTTCAACACTTGGAATGTTTATATTGCTCTGTTCCATTTAATGTTCAGCACTTCTAATGTTTAGATTACCCTGTTCCATCTAATGTTCAACACTTGGAATGTTTATATTGCCCTGTTCCATCTAACGTTCAACACTTCTAATGTTTAGATTACCCTGTTCCATCTAATGTTCAACACTTGGAATGTTTATATTGCCTTGTTCCATCTAGCGTTCAACACTTCTAATGTTTAGATTACCCTGTTCCATCTAATGTTCAACACTTGGAATGTTTATATTGCCCTGTTCCATCTAATGTTCAACACTTGGAATGTTTGGATTACCCTGTTCCATCTAATGTTCAGCACTTGGAATGTTTGGATTACCCTGTTCCATCTCATGTTCAGCACTTGGAATGTTTTGATTACCCTGTTCCATCTAATGTTCAGCACTTGGAATGTTTATATTGCTCTGTTCCATCTAATGTTCAACACTTGGAATGTTTGGATTACCCTGCTCCATCTAATGTTCAACACTTGTACGTTTGGATTACCCTGCTCCATCTGACGTTCAACACTTGGAATGTTTATATTGCCCTGTTCCATCTAATGTTCAACACTTGGAATGTTTGGATTACCCTGCTCCATCTAATGTTCAACACTTCTTAATTAACAAATCCTAGAAAATCCTAGTTAGACATTATGTTTCACATACATAGTCGTTTGTTTGTTTTAGAGCAAAGCGATATTGGGCATGTCCACTGCGGGGTATTGAACCACGAATTTTGGTGTTGTAAGTCCGTAAACTTACCGCCGTGTTACAGGGGAACATATACAGCCACTCTTGAACTTATATTTTTATATCAGGACCGTTTCTTTTTTTCTGTACGAAATAGCGAAGTGGTCTCAGAATATTTACGAGGTTTAATGTTGTAGTTTCACCATATTAAATTTTGAACATGTCGGTATTAACCTGACAAACTAACAACAAAATCCCACAAACACTGAAATGAACAAAATTTTAACTAACCTCTAAAGGAAATCGCTTCTCGATGTATGTGATGTAGCTCTGCACAGAATGAAGGGAAATAAGTAACAACAACGCTGGAAGTAGCTGTTTCGACATCTTGTTTTGCTGCTATTTCGTTGTTAACTCACGTCAGGGCGATGGTATTTATACTGCGATTTGTTTAGAGATCTGACATCGACCCCGGCGATAATGGTGACGAAACAACTATTTACCATCCTCAACCCCCTTCCCAGATAAAGGAATGTTAGTGATAAGGAACAGTATACTATTTTCAAAGAATCATTGCAGAGAAAAAGTTAATACTAACAATGTCAACGGTCAAGATCGAATTTTAAAATAGGGAATTTACGTTCATCATGTACTGATTATTTTAATAGTTATTATATCCGCTCTAGCTGTCTCCTATTTTGAACTGGTGGACAACAAGGTAGGCAGCTGGGAGGATAGTTGGTTTATTTAGTTGTAGTAATATCTTACCTAGACACGAACTGGTATACTGGGAGGATAGTTGGTTTATTTAATTCTAGCAGTATCTTACCTAGACACGAACTGGTATACTGGAAGGATAGTTGGTTTATTTAATTGTAGCAGTATCTTACCTAGACACGAACTGGTATACTGGGAGGATAGTTGGTTTATTTAATTGTAGCAGTATCTTACCTAGACACGAACTGGTATACTGGGAGGATAGTTGGTTTATTTAATTGTAGCAATATCTTACCTAGACACGAACTGGTATACTGGGAGGATAGTTGGTTTATTTAATTGTAGCAATATCTTACCTAGACACGAACTGGTATACTGGGAGGA
>NW_013673177.1:28299-35425 GCF_000517525.1 Limulus polyphemus
ATTCTAGTGCTGAAAATCCACATCCCAATAATCCTACAGGTTGATATACTAGCGCTAAAAGTCCACATCCCAGTAATCCTACAGGTTGATTTACTAGTGCTGAAAGTCCACATCCCAGTAATCCTACAGGTTGATATACTAGTGCTGAAAATCCACATCCCAGTACTCCTACAGATTGATATACTAGTGCTAAAAGTCTACATCCCAGTAATTCTACAGGTTGATTTACTAGTGCTGAAAGTCCACATTCCAGTAATCCTACAGGTTGATTTACTAGCGCTAAAAGTTCACAACCCAGTAGTTTTATAGATTGATATACTAGCGCTAAAAGTCCACATCCCAGTAATTCTACAAGTTGATTTACTAGCGCTAAAAGTCCACATCCCAATAATCCTACAGGTTGATTTACTATACTTTACTTTCGAAACGGATAAATATATATATATTTAAAACTGTATTTAATTGTTTAAATAAAATAAAGGTGACACCTGGAGACCGATTGAAAATATGTTATGCTAATCAATTTATAAAAACAGGTATGGAAAATTATCTTAAATAGTAAGTTTTAGGAAATTCAGCATTCACATTACACGAAAAAAATAAGCAAAGAATAAAAATTATTTTTTTGACAGAGATGAAACCAATGAATGGAGATCACTGGTTCCAGGATCTAGATTAATTCCACAATGTTGAACAGTGTTTAGATTAGCAATCCAATAAGCTTCTTCTATTTCTCTATCTGTTTTAGTTTTGAATCCTGTATCAATGCCGATGAAAGTAACATCGTTAATGGAATGACCGGGTTGGTTAAAGTGTTGAGCAACAGGTAGATCTTTTTGGTGTTAATAGAAGATTTATGGTTGTTGAAACGTTCTCTAATGGTTGTTTGTGTATGTCCTACATATTGGTGGTTGTATTTTCTACACTGTATAAGATAAATGGTGTTTTTGTTTCACAAATGATTTATTTGGATATTTTATAGTTTCTTTGATTGTGCTTGTCAGAAAATGAGTCAGTGGTTTTTATGAACTTACAGGTTTGACAACGGGCTTTATTACATGGACGACAAACACTTTTGGGTGAACAAGGATATCTTTTAGAGTTCTGCTTTTTCGGAGGGAGACAACGGGAACTTCAGGAAATATCTGTTTAAGGCGATCGTTCAGTTGTAGGAGATAAAAATGTTGTTTTCAGATTGAGTTTAAACTAATAGGTAATAATAAGAGGAATTCTATTTGAAACTTTAGTATTGCTGTGTTTTAGGATATTTTCCTGCTGAGTGTTGTTAGGCTTTTCGATCTCTCTGTCGATATCTTTATATCCTCTTTGTAACATGGTTTGTTTAATATCCTTGATGTGTTTGCTGTAATCTGTTTCATCTGAGCATGTTTTCTTTATTCTAAGAGCTTGACTGTAGGTAATGTTCCGTTTAGTGTGAGAGGGGTGACAGCTTTTATAGCAAAGGTATTGTGGTCTGTCTGTAGGTTTTTTGTACACGTCAGAGTGTAAAATTCCGTCTTTTAGAAAAACAGTGACGTCAAGAAAGTTAATCTGAGTAGGCGAGTAATCACAGGTAAACTTGATTGTTTTGTGAAAGTGGTCTGTATGTGAGATAAATTCTTTAAGTGATTTAAGACCGGCTGTCCAAATAAAAAATATGTCGTCTATGTAACGTTTCCATATATGAGGTTTTACAGGGCTTAGTTGTAAAAGCTGGTTTTCAATATGACCCATAAAAATATTGGCATAATTGGGAGCCATTTTGGTACCCATTGCAGTATCGTTAACCTGAAAATAATGCTCGTTATTGAATTCGAAGTGTTCAGAATTAAAACCAGGCTGGCGAGATCAGTTACTGTTTGATATTCTGATTGTTCAGAAAGATTTAATGCGGACTTTAGAGTTTGTAGTCCTTCATCATGTGGAATATTGGTGTAAAGGGAAGAAACATCCATCATGCAAAGAAGACTGTTGGGTGGTAACTGTCTGTTAGTATTAATATTTTCTATGATGTTAAAAACTGAGTAGTATCCTTTATGTAAGAGGGGAGGGTACAGGGAATACATTTTATGTGTTGGTCAACAAAAGCTTTTCAGTAGCCATATTTATATTAGCAATTATGGGTCAGCCAGGCTTGTTTGGTTTGTGCATTTTGGGTAAGAGATAAAATCTAACAAAGAAAGCTTGTCTGAGCATCAAATACTGAAAGGTCTCTTTGTTAATTTTACTGTTTTGGAGAAGTTCTTTAAGTTCATCAGTTATGGTCTTAATAAAGTGAGTTGTAGGATCATGTAAGCGTTTTTGTAGAAATTAGTGTCCTCTAGTGGCCGGTTGGTTACCTTACGTGATATAATAATCTTTGATAAGAATAACAATAGCCCCACTCTTGTCTTTAATTAAATATTTCTTACAATTTATTATCGTTTACCTAGATGGAGCCACGATCGTTTAGAAGCAATTATCTTTTATGTATATTTCCCAGTTTGAAAGACGTTCGCTATATCGTTATTGTATAGGAATCTAAATTGATGGATAAAGGCTGCAAGAAATCATTCATTTTATTACTGTGAGTTTGGATAACTAGGTCAACAAAAATAATATGTTTATGCATTATTCCTTTGCGGCTTCTGCTGAACAAATTAAAAGCATAAAAACATACTTAAATCTGCCCTTCCAAGCCGCACCTTTGAATTTAATATTTCAATAAGTACACAATTTCCTAACACAAGAAAAGAGTGATAGATTCCTATCAGATTAGCTGGCCAACAGGCAGTGAAGATCAAGGGCAATTCCATTCACAACTACTATCTGATCTGTCGACAAGAATAACTCAGATTACTAATTAAAAACAACGTTGTTATTCCTGCAAGATAAGCATACGTTAGTCCTTAGTTAGTCTATTTTGTCACTTAGATAAAGCAAAAATTAGTAATTCACTTGAGCGCCCCCTACATCCAACCAAAGAACTGTGCAAAACAGCATAATGTCGAACATTTTACTTTTTAATTAAAAACCTATAGCACGTGGACTGGGATGTGGACTTTTAGCACCAGTAAATCAACCTGTAGGATTACTGGGATGTAGACTTTTAGCGCAGGCTGGAAATGTCTCATCTAAATATATAACTGTGTTTTAATATTTTTAACCGATATATTTCCACCCTGCGGGCTAAAAATGTCTCATCTAAAAGTTTACAACACTAGTATAATAAATTGACGGATATACATCCAGTCGAACTCGAATATTGTCATTATGTCCTCCATCAATGACAGACTTATATGTTAAGAAAGTCCTCTTATGTTTGTACGAGGGGAACTTCTATAATCTCGGTATTTGTCTACAAAAGAAACACTTGTTCCTTTCACCGGCAGAAATAACGCAGTAGGGACAATACTTCACCAATTTACCGTTAAAAAGATATCTGTGTTTATAAAACTGTTATGAAAGTGTCTCCCTTCTTTACCATTTACCTTTTATTCTGTAATATAAAAACTTAGATAATTGTAACTTATGGAGAACCGTGTGATATGACTTATTCCTGTTACTACAGTGAACTCTACTAAATATTGTAAACAACAGAAATATAACAAGGATTATACACTAACTTGTATGAAAGATGATTTAATCTTGGTAATCCATAGATATCGTGTTATTTGTAAATGTCAAAGGTTATTATACTGTCAGAGGAATGTCCAATTGTAAGATGGACGATACTGATATTTATTTACATTAGACTTTGTATATAACTTTGTGTGTTATATTTAAAAGGCAAGTATATGAGGTCTAGGTCAAAAACAGAAAGTAGTAACCTAGAAGTAGAAAATAATTACCTGTTGAACCATCAAATGTTGTGAGTGTACATTTAGCTTTCCGTAATGTTATGTAAAGTATAAAAGTTAGAGTTGTTAGAGTTAATGTGTACTGGATGTTTTAGTTGTAATGATAGACAGTAAACCTATGTATGTGTGATACTTTACAAGTCTTTACTTACATCAGTGGTAAGTGAATGTCAGCGCAAGGGAAGACAGGCAGTTTAGTTTTGAAATGTTTGGTATAGCTTCTAAAATAAAGAAACTTTGGTTACTTGCCCCTTATGTTTCATTTATGGTAATCTACCGAAATAAGTAAATATTGAGGTGTAGGTCAGTATTTTATAAACTAATGGTTTGTTTTTAATAGCATGTTAATATATCTTGAAGTTTTGTTCACAAATGTTTCAGTGAGCTTGTTAAATATGTGATTTTACATACATATAATAACTAATATTCGTGGCGTGTAATTAAACCATAAAATACTAAGCTTGACATTTATTTATAAACTAAGAAGTTTTCGTAAATAATATCTTAGTGTATTCTAAAGTTTTCTTAACAACTGTTTCAGTATGTGTGTCTGGAACTTTACTTATATACTAAAGATAGTATATTAGTCTATGATGAGAAGTGTGGTAATTCATGTTACGGTAACAGTTAATTCACGTGATGTAATATAACTGTTTCCAAATAGTCAAAGAATCATCACTTGATTTTATAACTAAAGGTTTTTACCATTGTGATTATCAGCTAATTTTCAGTATTGTGGTGATTTTTCTATGTGACTAGTAATGTGATAAAACAAGTATATTACACACAACCTTACCTTCAACCTTTGTGCCAGTGACCACGTGACGACCACCTAGGAATAGAGCAATGTCAAAGTTTGACTGAAATGTTACTGATCAGACATAACTATGAATTTTATTCTTATTTAGTGGCTTTCAATGACATAGAATGATGGCTGCAAAGTTTTATGTGTTTTATTGACATAGAATGATGGCTGCAAAATTTTATGTGTTTTATTGACATAGAATGATGACTGCAAAATTTTATGTGTTTTATTGACATAGAATGATGGCTGCAAAGTTTTATGTGTTTTATTGACATAGAATGATGATTGCAAAGTTTTATGTGTTTTATTGACATATAATGATGGCTGCAAAGTTTTATGTGTTTTATTGACATATAATGATGGCTGCAAAGTTTTATGTGTTTTACTTGTACGGTAAGATTTAAGGTGAATATTCTCTAAAAATGGTAAGTTTTGCTATTTTAAGTTTTAGTAAATTAATTGTTTAAATAATAGTAAAAGAGTGACAGCCTCTTCTTTCTAACCATTGATGACGTTTTTAAGACAATGATGTCATCATCCTTCGCTCACAGCATAAGTGCCACGTGATCATCTTTGACACATGTTCGAGATCGCATTTATGTGTTAGTTTCAATGTTTCGTGAACTTTTAATAGAAAATGTATGAATAATCAGTAAGTCATTCGTTTATTACTTTTAGTTGTAGCAAAATGAATTATTAGACTTGTAATATAATTAATTCTAGTAATATGATTCGTATATTTTGAGTGTTTACAAAGACGGCCCCAGTGGCACAGCGGTATGTCTGCGGACTTACAACGCTAGAAACCGAATTTCGATACCCGTGGTAGCCAGATCACAGATAACCATCGTGTAGCTTTGTGCTTAACTTCAAACAAACATATCAAACAAAAGAGTTAACAAGGACAAGTGCGAAGTTTGAAACATAATACCAACATGATGATTAGTGTTCCCAAGATAATTTAGAAAGTTAGTTTGTTTTGTCATGACACCGGTTGTCAGTGTAATAAATACTAATGGATATGTTTACGTACACAAAATATTTGTCCTGTCTTTGATTTAAAATAAACATATCGCTGCTGCTAGATAAGTCATTGTCAATGACCTCAGCATCTTCGTCTACAGCAACCATATTTCTAAACATGATAGAATAGTTAATGTATAATGACATCTCACATATTTAAATAGCATCGATCTTTTGTTCTGAGTCGACTAATACAATCTGATCAACTGCTGTATGTCGGGCACAGTATGCAATAATTGTACGCTAAACCGCCAAATACTGAGAATATACAATAACTGTTTTGTATGACTGTGTAATGAACTTAGATAGCGACAGTGTTTCATCATTGATAATTACAATTTAGAAGCACACACAGTTTAATTAAATACAAAAATTATATTTAACTGATATGCGTCAATACATATTTAGTTTTGTAAAGTGAACCATCTATTTTAAGTATATTGTAACAATGTCTTATGATTAACTTTTATTTTAATAAACGTTTTCCGTAAATATTAATTATATTGTAAATACGTAGATAGCAACAATATGTTTCGTGATAGACAGTCTGAAAATTGTGGTATTTTAAATATTATATTCATGACGTCAGAAAAACACGAAGATTCAAGAAGTCTTGATAGAAATTAATAAAAACCCGATAACCCGAGCACTGATGGTGTAATCGAATGAGGGAGTTAAGTGACGTCATGAAGGTCATCCGGTTTTCCAGGAAATGTTTAGTCTATTTCTCTGTGTACTGTTGTAAGCATCTTATTTATGGTACAGTGTAGCCGATAGCGAGAGTGTATGTGAAAAGGTGTTAGGGAAGTATACCAGTTCGTGTCTAGGTAACATATTACTACAACTAAATAAACCAACTATCCTCCCAGTACCAGTTCGTGTTTACGTAAGATATTACTACAACTAGATAAACCAACTATCCTCCCAGTATACCAGTTGGTGTCTAGGTAAGATATTACTACAACTAAATAAACCAACTATCCTCCCAGTATAGCAGTTCGTGTCTAAGTAAGATATTACTACAACTAAATAAACCAACTATCCTCCCAGTATACCAGTTCGTGTCTAGGTAAGATATTGCTACAATTACATAAACCACCTATCCTCCCACTATACCAGTTCGTGTCTAGGTAAGATATTGCTACAACTAAATAAACCAACTATCCTCTCAGTATACCAGTTCGTGTCTAGGTAAGATATTCCTACAACTAAATAAACCAACTATCCTCCCAGTACACCAGTTCGTGTCTAGGTAAGATATTGCTACAACTAAATAAACCAACTATCCTCTCAGTATACCAGTTCGTGTCTAGGTAAGATATTGCTACAATTACATAAACCACCTATCCTCCCAGTATACCAGTTCGTGTCTAGGTAAGATATTGCTACAATTACATAAACCACCTATCCTCCCAGTATACCAGTTCGTGTCTAGGTAAGATATTGCTACAACTAGATA
>NW_013673177.1:36230-39264 GCF_000517525.1 Limulus polyphemus
GACTACTTTCGAAACGGATAAATATATATATATATATTTAAAACTATATTTAATTGTTTAAGTAAAATAAAGGTGACACCTGGAGACTGATTGAAAATATGTTATGTTATGCTAATCAATTTATAAAAACAGGTATGGAAAATTATCTTAAATAAATAGTAAGTTTTAGGAAATTCAGCATTCACATTACACGAAAAAATAAGCAAAGAATAAAAATTATTTTTCTGCCAGAGATGAAAACCAATGAACAGAGATCACTGATTCTAGGCTCTATATTAATTCCACAATGTTGAACAGTGCTTAGATTAGCAATTCAATAAGCTTATTTTAATATAATGAATTAATTATAAATGATTAAATAAATTAGTCTTAAGCGTCCTTTTATGATGATTTAATTAATTAATTATCGACATGATGAGTCATGTATTGTATGAGTGATGGCGGCCTAGAAACACGTTCTCAACTTCGTGACATAATCATCCATCATGGCCGCCAGTCAAGGCAGCCTAGCAACGCGTCCTCTGGTGACAAAATGCGGTACTTTGACATCATGGCAGCCTAGGAACACGCCCCTAACGACTCGTCCTCTGGAGACAAGTTTTAAAACTATGACCTCGTCATCTTCGATGACATCACCCCTTCTTCCCCCCATCCCCTGAGGCAGCCAATCAGCTTGAGGCGGCATCTTTTGACAGCTAGAGTGCTAGGCTTACTATCTACGTAGCCAATAACAGTACTCGCCACCACATGGGCAGAAAACAGCTCATAGAATCCACCAATAAGATTACAGTTAACAGTTGAAAGTGTGGAACATGTTTTCTGCGATCCACCACCAGGCCAGAGTTTTGGAGAGAAACCTTTTCTAATGCTAGTAATTAATGGAGAATACACGGTGGGGTTTTCAGTAAGGGGCTTCATCATGAAGAGTGTGTTATCATGTAACGTTCGTGGTTATTAACATCAAACATTCAGAAGAACTAATATCAAAGTTATGCTAAGCCTACATGTATATGTTTACTAGAAAATATCACTAAATATTGATACAGATAAGATGATTAGTAATACAGGTAAGAACATTAGTAATACAGGTCAGATCATTAGTAATACAGGTAAGATCATTAGTAATGCAGGTAAGAACATTAGTAATACACGTCAGATCATTAGTAATACAGACAAGATCATTAGTAATACAGACAAGATCATTAGTAATACAGACAAGATCACGTAGATAACATGATATGGATAAGATGATTAGTAATATAGGTAAGATATTCAAATATGTAAAATAATACTACCTCTCCTTGTTCTTAATCTTTAGCTATAGACACAAACACATGTGAATCGCCAAATTTCCACCTGGTGGTTGTGACACATTTTAATAATGACAAAGCCGTCACAACAACAGATGTAACTGATACTTGTATATATTACGTTTAATGTGAACATAGTTAAGGCTATAAGCTGAGAAATGTTACACCAACAACAAAGATTGTAAAAACTAGAAATGTATCAGAGTTATCTTCATTAGTAATACAGGTAAGAACATTAGTAATACAGGTAAGATCATTAGTAATACAGGTAACATCATTACTATTACAGGCAAGAACATTAGTAATACAGGTAAAATCATTACTATTACAGGCAAGAACATTAGTAATACAGGTAAGATCATTAGTAATACAGACAAGATAATTAGTGATACAGGCAAGAACATTAGTAATACAGGTAAGATCATTAGTAATACAGACAAGATAATTAGTGATACAGACAAGATCACGTAGATAACATGATACAGATAAGATGATTAGTAATACAGGTAAGAACATTAGTAATACAGGTCAGATCATTAGTAATACAGACAAGATCATTAGTAATACAGGTAAGATCATTAGTAATACAGGTAAGATCATTAGTAATGCAGGTAAGAACATTAGTAATACAGAACATTAGTAATACAGGTAAGATCATTAGTAATACAGGTAAGATCATTACTATTACAGGCAAGAACATTAGTAATACAGGTAAGATCATTAGTAATGCAGGTGAGAACATTAGTAATACAGGTCAGATCATTAGTAATACAGACAATATCATTAGTAATACAGACAAGATCATTAGTGATAGAGACGAAATCATTAAAAAAATGCAAGATAATTAGTGATACAGACAAGATCACGTAGATAACATGATCCAGATAAGATGATTAGTAATACAGGTAAGAACATTAGTAATACAGGTAAGATCATTAGTAATACAGGTAAGATCATTACTATTACAGGCAAGAATATAACCTGTACAATAATTAATTCCTACATTAGTTGTGAGAATAATATAGAACCATATTGTAAAACAAACAGAAATCTTGGTATGTACTCCTAATATAACCTGTACACTAATTACTTCCTACATTAGTTGTGAGAATAATATAGAACCATATTGTAAAACAAACAGAAATCTTGGTACGTACTCCTAATATAACCTGTACAATAATTACTTCCTACATTAGTTGTGAGAATAATATAGAACCATATTGTAAAACAAACAGAAATCTTGGTACGTACTCCTAATATAACCTGTACAATAATTACTTTCTCGGTTATACGACGCATTACTCTAGCATTTTCTGGACCAATGAATTAATAAGTTATTTTCTCAATATTAGTATGTAATATGGTGATAAAATCATTATTACTATCATTTCTTAATTAACCCTGTCTCTTCTAACTCCCACAAAGAGTCAACTGGTCAGTCCTACCTGGATCTCCTCTGCGTATTTCGTCCGTTAGGGGTTTTATGTCGGTTTTGAAATGATCTATTATCTATCTTGCTCTCTGATTAATATAAAATAAAAATATATAGAAAATAGTATAAACGTCCATCTTTACACATTTAATATTAAACGTTTCGAAATATTTGGTCGCGAGTTTAAAGTACTTTAGTAATAGAGGTAAGATAATTTGTAATACAGGTAATTAGGAGTACGTACCAAGATTTCTGTTTGTTTTACAATATGGTTCTATATTATTCTCACAAC
>NW_013673178.1:0-4379 GCF_000517525.1 Limulus polyphemus
CAAGAACGTCGAATCTGAATCACTTGAAAAAAACACGGGGGTTCTTAACTTTTTTCCAGGTGTATATTTATCTGTTGAGTAGTGCAGGTAGACTTATCCTATTTCTCCAGTAGATCAACTTGTACTTATTTGTTACGTTTTCCAATAGATCATCTTATTTGTTTGGCACTACAGGTGGACTTCTCTTAATATTACAGTAAATGAAATCTTACTTATTTATTGAGCACTTCAGGTAGGTTTGTCCCAGTTCTCCAGTAATTCAGTTTATACTTCTTTGTTGAGTTATCCAGTAGATCCAGTAGATTTATTTGTTGGTTTCTCTAGTACATAAATTTGCTCTTTTTTTTTAGTACTCCAGGTCCCGGCATGGCCAGGTGGTTAGGGCGCTCGACTCGCAAACTGAGGGTCGCGGGTTCGAATCCCCGTCCCACCACGCATGCTCACCCTTTCAGCCATGGAGCGTTATAATGTGACGGTCAATCCCACTCTTCGTTGGAAAAAGAGTAGCCCAAGAGTTGGCGGTGGATGGTGATGACTAGCTGCCTTCCCTCTAGTTTTACATTGCTAAATTACATAGATTACATTTATTTGTTAGTTATATATGTGTAATTGATGTATTATGTTTGATTTATTTGTATCGTTCATCATATTCTGACAGGTATCGGAAAGGAGTGAAGCTGATTGAAGAAGAACACAACCCCAAGACCTCCGTGGTTCCTAAACCAGGAGAAATATATCCTCGCCTCAGTCGACTTCCACCAGGGCGAGTTTCGCCAGAAATGGTGTTCTTCTGCCGGAGAGTCTACGATTTTCGCCAGAAAAGACTTCTGAAAAATCCCATGTAGTAATAGAGAGGGGAAAAAAAAACGGAGAGAGAGAGAGAAACCTTTTGTAATTTATGTGTGTTCTAACATCATTCTTGTGTAGTAGCGCAAGGCAGAGTGAACAGTCGGTCCATCACTATTAGAGAGGTTACCTTAATCATCCCTATCGTCAACAAAGCATTTCATAGTATTCTTATTATCCGAGTCAGCGCACGCGCTAGGACAGCACTAGTGAGGATTTCTTCTCTGCCTTCAACTCTGCACCACGAATTTCTTAGACAGACAGCACTTGATATTTCTCGTTCGGTGTATTTGTGATTTCTTTTTTAGATTTCTAAAATTGGAGATAGGACGTGTGACCGTTTTCATCTGGATTAACAAAAACAAACAATTAGCTTTTATACATTTTATTTTCTTGATATCGATGTTTGTATGTTGTTGTGTAACGAGAGTTTTTTTTTTTTTGTATGTCAAACAACTCTTCATCTTATTCGGATCAGTTAGATAACCATATATTATATATCACATGAAATTTCAACCAAGCTATAATGAAATTATAAAAAGAAAAGATAGTGTAGAATGGAGTATTCGAATCAATCCTACATCTAGTGTAACGATTTTTCTGTATTAAGTGTTTTAAAGGGTACTAGAGTTTCAAACTAAGAATTTAAAATTGTTTTTATTAGAAGAGAACACAAATAATGATTTTGCATTACTTCGTAAGACACAAAATGGACACTTGTCTTTATGTATTCACTTCTTTTCCGCAACGCTAGGTGAGACTAATGCATGTAAAAACTTCGCTATTCCCTAACGTAACAGCCTGGAATTTATACTTCCAGACATTTGCCTAGTGGGGAATTTTGTGCACTACAACAACAACAGTTTGTTTTCATTTGTGTGTGTGTTTTGTTTTGTTCTGTTTTTTTTTTCAAAGTTCTTGTGAATCAGAATTTTAATCCAGCCTTTCGCGTGTTTCATATTTTTAAACAAAACAAGTACAAATCGTGTGTTGCTTTAATAATTGTGTTGCAAAACAAAAGTAAATCTGTCGCAACTAGTAGAAAAACTGTTATAAACGTAACCCAAATTAACACAGGAATTTATATCTTGTATCTAATAAATTATAGTAATATGTTTAAAAGCATTATGTAGAACATATTTTTGTAACGTCTGTGTTAGATTCTTCAGTCTTTTGTTTCTTTTATCAATTCAGTTTGAAGACGACATGATTCCTTTCTCTTGCCTATCCTTATAAGTGATACATACCAGTCAATAAAATGTCTATAATAGCAGTAGGTGAATGGGAGTATTAGTAAACCTGCGTATAGAAGATGTTATATCTATATATAAATATATATACATATATATATATTTATTTGCTGTTATGTGTATAAAATATTTAGTAGTTTAGGCCAGGATAAATGTCATAGTTACCATCTGAACCAAGAGAGGGAGCATCAGAAATACTGTAGGTATTAAGCATTTATGACGACAAAATGTCTCGTGCATTGTAAGTGATTTGTTAATTGTTGCTGTGACTCACTTTTTAGTAGTTGTAGATTTTACATTCCGGGATATCTAGGGGATGGAGAGGGGAAAGTAGTTCCACAACCCCACTAGGAGAAGTTTTATATAAAACAAAAACGTATGTATGGAAGTGAAGACAGTGACAGAAACGAACTGTTTTCTTTGTTTTTTGTTGTTTTTTTATGGGCTTTATGTATAATTCACTCACCTCTTTAGATTGGTCTCTTATATTCGTGATGGAGTTTTTCATTTTGTGTCTTGATTTTCATTAAGAATTTTTATGTCATTTTGTGGCTTTTTTTTTTTCACCTGTAATCTTAAATATTAAAAAGAACTATAATGAACACTTCATTTAGAGAAATGAGAAATTTTGCTATTGTAAACACGTGGTTATTCTTATTTTCGAGTCACAAATGTGCAAGTAAAATTACTGGAAACCTTCAATATTCGCAGGTTGTTTCAATAATGACGCAAAAGAATTATAATTACCGGATAATGAGCTTTAGTTGAATTACTAATAAACAATATTACACCCATTGAAATGCGTAAAATTTGAGTTATTGTACTTTCTTTAAGGATAGAACATTTCATAGTATTCGTAAATATTTCATAAAGTGTCTTCTGTTTTGACGTGTCAAATTTATCTTTGTTTTTTTGTGATTAGGTTGTAATTTTGAAGATTTTAAGAATATTTTGTTAGTTTTCACCTCTCGGAAAATTTTTTTTTTAACATTCACCTTCCCCTGTGTATCTTATGTTTTAAAGAGATTTTGAACTGTTAAATAGTGATTTGTTTTGCTCAAATTTGGTTAATATGAATATTTAAAGCTTCAACAGTGTGTTTGGTTTGTCGTTGTGAGTTATCAGAACTTGGCAGTTAAACATCAGACTTTTCTATCATTCTTAATTGCGATGAATTTTTTTGGCAGCAAATCCATTTAACATTGTTATATCACAACTAATCAGGTTATAATACTGAAAATACTTTACTGGCGTTTATAAAAATAAATATGGATTCTTCATTCTTTGTATAGTTTTGTATTTTGGACACTTCAAATGGAATTTTCCCGAAATCACATTTAAAACTTTGTTTATTTTCTTTAACCAAAAACTACAGTTTGGTTTGTTTGTTGTTAAACACAAAGTTACACAATGAGTTATCTGTGCCGAGCTCACCACGGGTATCGAAACCCGGTTTTTAACGTTATGAGCCTTCAGGCTTAACGCTGAGCACCTAGGGGGCAAAGTTACAGAGGGAAACATTGACAAATAATACGAAATTGCCGAAAGTTTTATGAAAATTGTTCGTATTGTTTGTTACCTTAGATCAAGTAATGATTTATCTGAATAATTGTAATAAGTGAGAACAATAATGTTTTCGTATTGTTTGTTACCTTAGATCAAGTAATGATTTATCGGAATAGTTGTAATAAGTGAGAACAATAATGTTTTCGTATTGTTTGTTACCTTAGGTCAAGTAATGATTTATCTGAATAGTTGTAATAAGCGAGAACAATAATGCTTTCGTATTGTTTGTTACCTTAGATCAAGTAATGATTTATCTGAATAGTTGTAATAAAGGAGAACAATAATGTTTTCGTATTGTTTGTTACCTTAGGTCAAGTAATGATTTATCTGAATAGTTGTAATAAGCGAGAACAATAATGTTTTCGTATTGTTTGTTACCTTAGGTCAAGTAATGATTTATCTGAATAGTTGTAATATGTGAGAACAATAATGTTTTCGTATTTTTTGTTACCTTAGGTCAAGTAATGATTTATCTGAATAGTTGTAATAAGCGAGAACAATAATGCTTTCGTATTGTTTGTTACCATAGGTCAAGTAATGATTTATCTGAATAGTTGTAATAAGCAAGAACAATAATGTTTTCGTATTGTTTGTTACCATAGGTCAAGTAATGATTTATCTGAATAGTTGTAATAAGCGAGAACAATAATGCTTTCGTATTGTTTGTTACCTTAGATCAAGTAATGATTTATCTGAATAGTTGTAATAAGCGAGAAC
>NW_013673178.1:5379-17560 GCF_000517525.1 Limulus polyphemus
TATTGTTTGTTACCTTAGGTCAAGTAATGATTTATCTGAATAGTTGTAATAAGCGAGAACAATAATGTTTTCGTATTGTTTGTTACCATAGGTCAAGTAATGATTTATCTGAATAGTTGTAATAAGCGAGAACAATAATGTTTTTACTCGTTATAAAGACCCACCAGTGGGACAGCTGATTTACAAAGCTAAAATCCGAGGTTCGATTCTTCGTGGTGGACACACCATATAACCCAATGTGGCTTTGCTCTAAAAACAAAAACTTTTATAAAAATATATTCAATAAGTGGGTGATTTTTTTAGGGAAACAACATTGACAAGATTAACTGTCATTACTATAAAAAATGTTGAAGTCAATTTATCTGACAAATGTTTATTTTTACTTAATATGACAGTATAATGATCAGTAGGGGGAAAGTACGTGACATCAAGGCCTCCAATCATACATCAATATCTAAGTGTATGACTTTTTCAAAGGATTAAAGATTAAATTTGGGTCAAGTTCGTTTAGTTTCAAACCTGTTTCTCAAATAGCTTGATATATCAGTCGAACTTGCTTTTATTTAAGTAATAAATTATCACATTACGTTAACAACTCTGAAAATCTTGTAAAGAAAAGTGACTTTAGAACTCTCGTACCAAAGAAGAATGACCTTACAACTTTTGTATTAGGGAAAAGTAACCTTAAAACTTTTGTAACAGAGAAGAGTGACCTTACTACTTTTGTACCAGAGAAGAGTGACCTTACAACCTTTGTGCCAGAGAAGAGTGACATTACAACTTTTGTACCAGAGAAGAGTGACCTTACTACTTTTGTACCAGAGAAGAGCGACCTTATAACTCTCGTACCAGAGAAGAGCGACCTTATAACTCTCGTACCAGAGAAGAGCGACCTTATAACTCTCGTACCAGAGAAGAGTGACCTTACAACTCTCAGATCCAAGTTCTTTTATTGTTTGCTGCAAAGTAATTAATCATCCAGCATTAACACTTGGGCAAAGATAAACCAAAACATTAGTGTTCAACACGATATTTAACAATCATGCTAGAAATATTGAAGATGCTACTTTTATACAGGTATTTTGTAAATTACCGGCATCAACTTAAACTAATTTTCATATGAGTTTTGGGCAATGTTTCTTCGAAACTTTCATTTACGTTATTGCAAGTTCACGCACTTTCTTTTATCAACCGTTTAACATTACGTTGACTACTATGTTTTGTTGATAATTATTAAAAATATGTAAAATATAAGAACATAACAAAAACGTGTTCTGTGTACTGGGCATTTTAAATGTTGCATACCGCGGATCCTGTTTTTAATGCATGTTAGTGATTCAAGATGACAAACGAACATACGGTGAATCCAAATGTTATTTCTGTCTTCCTCGTTTATTTATGAGAAGATGTTCTTCTGCAACATGGTAATGCCACGCCCCACTCTGCCCGTCCTGTATCGATTGTTATTGGCCAGGTGGTTAGGGAGCTCGACTCGCAATCTGAGGGTCGCGGGTTCGAATCCTCGTCCCACCAAACATGCTCTCCCTTTCAGCCGTGGGGGCGTTATAAGTGACGGTCAATCCCACTATTCGTTGGTAAAAGAGTAGTCCAAGAGTTGGCGGTGGGTGGTGACGACTAGCTGCCTTCCCTCTAGTCTTACACTGCTAAATTAGGGACGGCTAGCGCAGATAGCCCTCGTGTAGCTTTGCGCGAAATTCAAAACAAACAAACAAACATCGGCTGTTATTGAGAAGTTTGGATGGACTGTTCTTTACCATCCCACGTGTATTCCTGACACAGCACCCTATCGCTTTCAAATTTTTCTTCTTTTTTTTTTCTCAATGACAGCCAATATGGAAAACACTTGTAAGAGTAACCCAAGAGTTGGTCTTAAAGCATCCGCATGCAATTGGATTTGTAATACTATACCCACATTTTATCAAACTGGTATGATGAAAAACTCATGGGAGGTTAAGAAAATACATAAGTACTTAACGAGCAATAGTTTAAGAAGTTAACACCACTGGTGAGTCTGTTGGTTGCAATCTGATATGGTTGGCACATAAAAGATAAAAAAACTCTTCTTTCTGAACATCTCTCGTATAAACTATTGAATAGTAGACGGTTTTTTGTCAGCTACAAAAAAATACTAACTGTTACCATGATAACTATTTACATTACTGACAGTTAAAGAAATAATCAGTCACACACATTATTGACAGTAAATGTTTACTCTGCCTACAGTTATAGTGATAACTACTGACAGGTATAGTAATAGCTAGCTACTCACACAGTTGATGTTACAGTCATATTTATTTATACTACTGACGGTTACAATATCTACTCACTAGTGACAGTTACAGTAAAAACTACACACACTGTACTGACAAAGTAATAATTATTTACACTATTGATAGATACAATAATAACTACTGACACTTACATAGTAGCTATGCACTTTGACAGCTACAATAATAGCTAATAACCACTCACTACTGACAGTTACAGAAGTAACTGCCCACACTATTTACAATTACAGGAATAGTGTGAAGTTCATTACGAATCACTGGTCATGACATCGTTCGAAGGATTCTTAAAAACGAGGGTTGTTTGTGACGTCATTGCTTTAAGTTGGTGACTGGGACGTAAACATGACTAAAATGTCTGTTAATCCTTTCACTGCGGCTGGGACTTGTATTTCCCAGTACTCTCATTCCTTCACGTTGTGTCTGGAACAAATGTTTCTCATTGTTATTCAAAATTGCCGTGCGTCACGTATGAGAATAAAATGAGTTGGAAAGCATTTATTGGCATCCCATTTAATGTTGATATATGGCTTCCCTTCAACCAACAAGGTGCCTAAGTGTAATGTACGACACTGTGTGCCGATCGTACCCGCATCGCTAGAGAGGCGAGTAGTAACCCTAATTACTATGTAAATATGCTTGATGCGCTTGACTCAGATAGCTTAGAATATAGTGAGTCAAGTGGTGTTCAAATGTGTGATGATGAAGAGGCAATGAGACAAGAGGATGCTAACTCTCCATCTTGTGATGATGAATCTGGACCTAGCAGAGGAAGGCGTAAACAGCGTCGACAATGGGAAACGTTTATCCCAGTCGCACTGGGAAATATACGTCCCAGTCACAGTGAATGGGTTAATAATGGAAAAGTGTTGTTGTAAATTGTCAATAGCAGGTTAAACGAAAACATGTAAGCTTCAGACAGTACTCTTGCTAATGGATGATTCTGTGTTCAGCAAAAATTTCCATACCAGTATTGATTGACTGAAGGAAATCGGGTGAGTATTGTAGTTACTGAAGGTGGTTGTATAACTTATTGTTTAGATTATTTAATTGCAAGATTTCTATGCAATAGATCCCAGTGACCTCAAAGCCCGAGGTTTACTTTTTGCTCACAAGCTCTCTCTTAGTTTGGTGAACTTTTCTTTAATTAGGAAACAATAAGCATTCTAATTATGATCAATAGTAAGCTTTTGGATTTATAATGCTAAGATTCTGGATCTGATCCTCACGATGGACACAATGCAGATAGCTCATTGCATAGCTTTGTTCTAAAATAAACAAACTTATCTATGAAAATTATTGAACTTAATAAATTTCTGTTTCTAGGATATGCAAAGAACCATCCGTATGTCAAGATCAGTGACAGATAAATTATTACCTTTTTAGTTTGGTGGCCTTTTCTGGCAAAAAAGCATAAACATCTTCCAATTCCAACCTATAAGTGTTTGAACTTAAACAAAATATTCCTCGGAGACGCGACGGACTGTCTGTACCCCAAGATCAGTGATCTTTAAACCAACACCAACCTTAGTTTTGGGGCGATGAAAGAAAACTTCGATGTCCATGAAAGTACAAAAGTAAAAAGAACATCTTCCAGGTTTAGAATAGAAACAGTTAGTTGTAACTTCTAAGGTAGTCTACGGCTTCAAAAAAAAAAGTCATTATCCAATCGTTAGAATATCTTGTTACACATTTATTATCCCAGTGTCATTCTATAGGGTGGGCCATTTATATCCGACATATTTATTTTTGTAACACAACAAAGCTAAACCAAAAAAAGAAAAAAAAAACGTTTTTGTATTACACTTTAGTGAAGTACAAACATGGGAATTTAATATAAAAGGTCTACTTCTTTAAAATTATAACTGATGCACTTTCTGCAACGAACCAGTACATTGTTCATTAGTGCCCGCAGTGGATAGCAGCATCTTCAAGTTCTTGAACAATCTGGATTTTGTATGGCCATAGGTGAAGAAGTTCCTCATAGAGTATACGTCTGACACTTGTTCTGTTACCACCACTTTCTGCTGAAAGGTGACTGGTCGACTTCTTAGGACTTCGTCCAATTGCTGCAGTGATGTTTTCTTCTGTTCTCACTGTGGTAAGTCTCACCTGCTTGAATAGAGAAATATTTCTCTCTTCACGAAATTTTTTAACTAAAGAGGGAATGATGTTACGACCCGGAGCATCTCTGCGTCGAAATTCCCTTTTCAAAGCTCTCCGAGTTGCAACAACAGAGCCATATTTAAAGTAGAGTTCCACTGTTTTATTTCGAGTTGGCACATCATAATGATTCATTAAGGAAATCCTCAAGGGCTCACCTGTAACAAACAAGAAATCAAATTATTCAAAGGTATAGTTATGTTTAGAATTATTAAATAACAATGTGTTAGATATAAATGGCCCACCCTGTATATCTTAAATAAAATCACATAAAAGAAAAACGTCGAGAACATGTAAAATCGCACCACAAAACATTAGAGCAATGTAATTAGCTGTATTATGCAAACGAATAACGAACATTTGTTGTTATGTTTCACGTAAAGATATATATAAAAGTTATCATTAGTTCGCACACTCTACTCATCGTATAATAAACCAAAGCAAAAAAAAACAAGTGTTTTTTATTATGAATATTTTCTTTAACATAATTTTCAAAACGTTTAAAAGGCTGCTTATACATTTATGTCTTTTTTTTCTTTTTTTTTACTAATGCAACGGTTAATAGAATTAGAATACGTGAGAGTAAAGCTAATGGACTGCCTTGGGTGTGTCGGTTTCTATTATATCATGTAACTGACGGTATACATATAAAGAATTAAAATATGTAATAAAAGTAAAACGCTTCTTCTTTCTTATTTTATTTAATTTTACATTTTATTTTATTCAATCTGAATTTTATATGATTTATTTGTTTGTTTGTAACTAAGCACAAAGAGTTATCTGTGCTCTGCCCACCACGGGTATCGAAACCCAGTTTCTAGCGTTGTAAGTCCGAAGATTATTATATGATAAAAGGAGCACATTTTTGGAAGAGCATTTCCTGATGGAACAATGAATTCCTGCGCTTTTCTACAATCAAACTAATGGATTAGTGAAATATATATATACACGACTTTTACAGATTTTTCGTGGAATGCACGCAGTGTAGATTATGGAAGTTGCAATGAGTGTGCTTGATAGCGCTAACAGAATGTAGACGTTGTAACTTCTGTAAATATCTAACTTAAACTACCCAATTTATCACCTTTCACACTCTTCTAGAACATTCCATTTAATTGTCTATTCAAAATGGCTGCAAACTAGTAAGAGAAGAATCTGTCAGACTCGCACAGGGACGTGATAACAGACAAATTGCAAAATACCCCTTATCTGACAGGCTGATCAAAGATATCGGTTATAAGAGTATATATACACAGTGACAATCGAAAGCAAATTGAGTGACGCTAAGAAATACTGGAGTTACCAACCACTGGCAACAGACGTACCAATCTACCCGTTGCTTCAGCAGGTGTCGCATTTTGACTAAATCGGGAATTCAGCCAGGCGAGGAAAGTCACTGAAGTTCAATCGGATTGAACATCTCTCGGAAAAAACTTGAACTCTACTTTCGTCATAAAAGTCTTCTAGTGGGTCAACAGTAAGTTTATGGACTTACAATGCTAAAATTCGGGGTTGAATTCTCCGCGGTGGATAAGACGTAGTTAGTCCATTGGGTAGCTTTGAGCTACAAATCAAGAACAGCCATCATCAAACATCTCCAGAATACCTAAGAACCTATCTCAGATCCTCTTCATTGACGATTGGGCTACGATCGAATAAAACACCACCCTGTACTTTGTGAAGTCTACATGCCCAGTCCAGGCTGTTATCAAAGCGAAAAGTGATCCAAGCCATTAACAGGTTGGAGTTTAATAAAGTGGCCAGATAGCGTAAAAATATGATATAACCTAATCTACTTTAGTAAATAAATTTTCTTATCTCAAGTGTTGTATAAAACACTTATGGTAGTTTTAATATGTTTAGTTTTGATTTTTTATGCGTATGCACGTTACAATGTACTTAAATTTCTAATATTATGTCTCGGGACACCCAAAATTAATTGTAAGATTGTTGCAGTGTCGGAATGCTTTTATCAGATCCTGCGTAATTATTCCTATACACGTAACAACACAATGATAATCCACAGAGCATTAATTTCCGTGCTTGTACCTGTACCGTACAAGTCATGCACTGGGTTTCTCTTAAGCCTTATTATTTCGAATCGGAATCAATTGTTTTTTCTGACAAAATTAAGTCATCTGACTAAAGTTTACATTGAACTTGATGTATGAAAGCTTAAACCAGTATAGCTTACTGAATTAATAGCCTTATCCCAAAATAAATATTTTGTAACCTACTTGATACAATAGAATGAACTGGCATATTCAGTTATCAACATTATGAAAGAGACATATTACACCATCGTATGTCATTTTCAGATTTCGAGAATTTTTCTTAATGTTAGGAGCAGTATAGGTTTTAATGAAGTATTAAGTTCCAATTCAGTATCCGGAGCCCCCAGTGGCATAGCGGTATGTCTACGGACTTACAACGCTAGAATACGGGTTTCGATACCCGTGGTGGGCAGAGCACAGATAGCCAATTGTGTAGCTTTGTGCTTAATTACAAACAAACAAGCACATCCGGAGTTTGTATTTCAGGATAGCTATGTGTAGAGGACATCCCAAACAAATGTTTAGTTGTTTCCTTTCAGCGCAAAGCTGCGCAATTGGCAACCTGCAATGTGCCAAATGTAGGGATCGAAATTTGATTTAGCATTATAAGCCCTCAAACTTACCGCTGAGCCAGCGAGAGTCACCCAGTGAATGTTATCAATATGGTAATAGAAATAAACTACAACCAACAGATACCTTTGAGTCTCTAAAGAGCATTGTGAATTGTTTTGTTTGCCCTATTTCTTATGCTTGATTTCCATTCATATATTTGTATACGATACTGATAATCCGGTGTTGTTATTTTTTTTCATTGGTCATCTTGATATGTGTAAACATCGATACGCCCTGTGCAATTAAAAATGCTGCTATGTGCACAATAAATAACGTTTGTTTGCTTCAGAATTTCGTGTCAAGCCACACAAGGGATTCTATCTGCTCATAGTCGACCCTAATCTTTAGATGCTATACTATAGGGAAGATAGCTAGTCAACCGCACACACCGCCAACTTTGAACTACCCGTATCTGACTGAATAGTAGGATTTGACTGTTATTCTTATTGCACACCTAAAGTCTCGAATACTGACCATATTATTTGTTCACTTTCTCGGCATGACAGGATATTTGATTAATATCTCTCTAGTTACATACATAGTTATATATACATGTATATACAAACACACATAGATACATTCATACATATATAGATAGATGCATACACATACTCATACACACGCATATGTATAGATAGAGACACATAGAACAACTCAATTCAAATTGTTCAAATACTGTAAAAAAAAACGATCAAACGTCATATCTTTATTCTCTCTTTCTGTTTCATTTTGTTTTACTAGAATACTGGCTTCGTGGGTAATATATCATTCTTCAGTCATATATACTGTAAAATATGAAGCAATTAACCAGTTAACTAAATAAAAACTTTGAATGTTTCTAAATGCTTCAGAGCTTATAACACCTCAAACTTTTTACATAGTCCACAGTTATTATTTATTTAGCAATTTGCTTCATATTACAACGCTGAATATCTGGTTTCGATACCCGCGGTAAAACCAACAAATAAGAGTGGACGTGGATAAACATAAAAAAATAGATATACAAATCAAAAACTTGGTCATAGTTAGAATCATAGTAAACAAATAAGAGTGAACGTGGATAAACCTATGACCCAGTTTTTGATTTGTATATCTATTTTTTTATTTTACTATGATTCTAATTTACTAAAGACAGAGATGTTATAACCGTCATTACAAAAAACAAAAGGAATATTTATCCCTCGTTTTTCAAAATAGCCCTCTAGTGGTGATTTAACAAACGTTCAATGAATGTGTGTGCGTTTTG
This sequence comes from Limulus polyphemus, assembly GCF_000517525.1. Lineage (NCBI taxonomy): Eukaryota > Metazoa > Arthropoda > Merostomata > Xiphosura > Limulidae > Limulus > Limulus polyphemus. Next base: position 13,761 of record NW_013673178.1, read on the forward strand.
TTATAGCTATCTGCTGTGTCCACCGAGGGGATTCAAACCCATGATTTTAGCGTTGTAAATCCAAAGACTTACCGCTGTCCCACCGGGGGAACCGTTTAATAAACCATTAAACCGAACATTAAAAACAATTTTGAAATATTAATATATTATTATTGTCCCCCAGTGGTTCAGTGGTAAGTCTGCAGGCCTATAACACTAATGATCGGGTTTCGATTCACGTGATAGATAGAGCACATTGTTTAGCTTTGAGCCTCACAACAACTAACCAACTAGTCTATTATTGTTATTCATACATGATCAAAAATAGTTGTATGTAAAAAAAAAACAACAACAACAACCGAATTCTCGTAATTTGTCAAAAAAGTTTTTATTTGACAGTTATGTAAGAGAGAACATACCAGTATGAGACTCATATTTGTATTGCTAGAGTGATAAGTGTGTAAAGTAATGTGTAATCTTAAACGTCCATTCTCACTCATTCAGAGTTTCTAATACAAGGCATGAATTATATTCTTGTCATCACAAGTTAGAACTAATATAAGATAAAGTATTATAATTTGACTTTCTAACACATTTCACTTTTTTCAAATATCCATATCTACAAATATCAACTTGCTTCTTTGACAAAGGAAAAGTGTTTAACAAGTGCTCCTTTATCCCTATACTTCGCAGTCTATAGAAGTTCCTTGGTTGACGTCTACACCAAGTGCTCCTTTATCCCTATACTTCGCAGTCTATAGAAGTTCCTTGGTTGACGTCTACACCAAGTGCTCCTTTATCCCTATACTTCGCAGTCTATAGAAGTTCCTTGGTTGACGTCTACACCAAGTGCTCCTTTATCCCTATACTTCGCAGTCTATAGAAGTTCTTTGGTTGACGTCTACACCACATGATCACATAACTCGCGGAAAATGTCATTGAATTTAGAGTCTCTGACTTGTTCCAACTGTTCTTGGATAAATGGCAAGTTTACCTTGTTATTGAGGAAGTTGTAGTAATAAAATGGAGTATACCTTTCTCATCTTTGTTATATATACATCGTTCACTTATCACATTTTTGTCTCACAATATTAAAAACTTCCTTCAGTTACAAGTAAAGAAAAAACTTTTCAAAAAAAGAAGTAAATGTAGGAATGGCTAATATCAATCCTTCAAAAACAATACAAGCAAGATAATAGGGATGACATATGCATAATCCTTACATATTATGTAGGGATGATGAAAATGCCATTCCTACTATCTTGTTTGCATTGTTTTTAAAGATTGATATTAGCCATTCCTACATTAAATTCTTTTGAAAAGTTTTTCTTTATTTGTTTATTTTCTGGCTATTATTGGCTGGTAATTATTGTTTCATCCTGTACTTCTTTTTAAAAGAAACCAAATTTCTTCAAGGGATAATGATAACGTGGTTTATACTAGAATTATGATGTTTTTAAATTACTAGTTAATAATACATATAAAAGCGGATACTCTGTTTGAAACTATGTAACTTCAGTGAAATGGGTTGACATCATTGTTTTGGTTTTTGAGTTATCATGTAATAAAAAAAGAAGAACAAGAAACTCAAACCTTTTGTTATGATATTTATAGACATTCCTAGAAATTATGACTCAGTCATTACATAGATATTGTTATAAAAGGAAACACTGTATAGTATTGTAAAGTTATGATGACCTTTTGAGGAGATATTTAAAATACCATTTCGATGAACAATCCCAGCCATTTCTACATAGGCAGTGCTGCCACCTGCCTGATAGTTCGAGGATAATTAGTATTAAGTAAATCATTTAGAAGTTTCTTAATTCCTACCATGTATAGTATTCAATGCAAGAGTATGCAACACAAATTATTGAATTTGGCAAATAAATGGCAGATGGGTTTTAATTAAAATAAATGCGTATTTTTGCGACAATGGAATATAAATCCTTTGATTCACTGGCCGAATGCGCAAACTACTATATCACGCCTCAGAAATACAACAGATATTTCATCCAGTAAAGCATATTTTTGTTTGGCTGAGTCTTGAGGGCTCAAAGCAGGTAAATATCAAAGGTCAACTTCATTTTCAAATTATGATTCTCCTTATAAGAGGAAATGTACATCAAGCAGAGAAGTTTCAATTCACATGACTTTGAGTTTGATAGTATTCCAGAGTTGGACGATATAAACGTCAAAGGTCAATTTATTAAAATCACTCTGACGTGATAAAACAGAGTTTCGTACTTAAGAACAATTTAATTGTATTCTGAATGTTTTCTTAAATGAGAGCCGCACGTGTTCTAGTGATTAATGTACCCGGACTATGAATCGAAGGATTCATGGTTCGCGACCCATTACTTTGGGGCCGTGGATGTGATACAAGTGTAATGATTAAATCCCAGTATTAGAACAAACAAATGAAACTAAAAAGTTGGCAGTGGCTGCTGTTGGCTAACTGCCTTCCATCTCGCCTGTCAGTTCGAAAATTAGAGACGGCTGGTGAAGATATAATAACTTAATAAAATTATACAACTCAAAATCTTTAATATAATAATAACTTTAAAAATATTGGATTAGGTTCATCAGTAGTAACTATTTTTGAAGGGGGGGCTCGTGTAGGTTTCCACGTGTAGTGAGTAAATAAAAATAATAATTTCATACTGTTTTGAGAATAAGGTAGCCACGACCTCGTGTTCTGGTCAGAAAACTTTATTAATCCTGCCATCATATTTCGGTTTTATCCAAGCTTTAACTGTTTACTTAGGATGTTAAGAAACAGAGCAGTATTGATAACAAATGTATATCTTATGAGATAGGGCGAATCTAAACATGCTGTTGTGCATAACATCTTTGAATAAAGAACCAACTAGACCGATTAGCATTATTTTCTACTTTTCCAGCTTATTCCCTCTTATTGCAGTTTTAGAATACAGTAAGAACTATTGCACGTGAAGTTTTTTTTTTTTTCAATTTACTTTTTTACAAGTGATATCTTTACTTTTTCATAACTGAACAGACTATTATCTTATAAGCAAGGCACATCAGCACGACACGTTTTTCGGAAATATATATGGGTTACATTTCTTATCAACCAACTATTGGAGGTCGCAGTTATACGGGGGGGGGACGTAGCCCCTAAAATGATTCCTTTCAAGTTATATGTGGTAGCTCAACCAGTGGAACGTAGTCCCTGAAATAATTCCTTTCAAGGTATATGTGGTAGCTCAACCAGTGGAACGTAGTCCCTGAAATAATTCCTTTCAAGTTATATGTGGTAGCTCAACCAGTGGAACGTAGTCCCTGAAATAATTCCTTTCCATAAGAAAAGTCTTTATTTTGTTGAATTTCGCGCAAAGCTACTCAAGGGATATCTGCGTTAGCCGTCCCTAATTTAGAATTGATAGGGAAGGCAGTTAGTCAATATCACCTATTGTCAGCTCTTGGGCTACTCTTTGTCAACGAATAGTGCGATTAACCGCCACGTTATAGCGCCCTCTCGGCTGAAAGTGAAGATAAATAGTAGAAAATGTATTATCATGATAGCCAAACAGTTTTTCTATGTTATTTGCTTGATTTATGAACATTTTGAGTGACAAGAGGGTGAAGCGACACCTGGGTGTATATTTTGGCATCATTAAATAATTTATTTTCTTCCATAAAGGTGTTTGCTTGATACTCTCAACATATCCAGTGCCGTTTTACCTTCCGAAATCCCATATTATAGACCTAATCATTCTTTTATATTGCTTCAACTAACTATGATCTCAAGTTCAAAATGTAAAAAGAACAAAACACAGCGAACGCCATTAATACTTTAA
>NW_013673178.1:18588-25849 GCF_000517525.1 Limulus polyphemus
GCCTTATCCACCTGGCCATGCCGGGCTACTACTGAAAAGGAATAACTTGCATCTGTGGTATATATTTGACGTCATAAACGAACGCTGGTTACCTAAATATACATCCTTGTTAAAAAATAAGCCTTGCAGACATATAATACTTTTCAAATGTACACTGTCTTTACGAGAACTATGAAGGGTATTCCAAAACCTAACAGTTAAAAAAAAAAGTTACTATAGATTTATCTTTCTGTCACGATTTATTAAATTTAATGGAATGATATTTGATCTTTAGCGCCACAAATACATAAAGATAAACACGACTTTAGCCATAAGAGAGGACAATAACAAATATCCAGCAAAGCAAACAACTACCTCGATGTGTATATTGTAATATTACACTTTACACAATCCTTGTAATCAATCATTTTTACTTACTTTTTCCATTTAATAGTTTGTTTAGAGCAAAGCCATATTGGGCTATCTGCTGTGCTCGTTTGTGAGGAATCGAATCCCGGATTTTAGCGCTGTCCCACCGGGGGGACTCATTTTATAGATGAAATGTTAGTAAAAAAGAAGTCAAACAAAGCTTTTTTTACCGTTTTATCTTTATTTTAAAAAATTAGGTAAATTATTCAAAATTATAGAAGCTAGCGTGTCGAAATGCCGACGGAAGATCTATAGTTCGAACTCGCTGAAAAAACTTTACACTTTCAACTGTGGGTGCGTTATAAAATTTCTGCTATTTTGATAAGAGTGACAGAATTATGCCTGTAATGTCTGTACTAAGTGGTGCCTCCACTTAAAGATTTATGCACCAATTGTCAGTTTGTGGGGGCTTCCATATAAAGGTTTATGTCTGTTTGTGGTGGGTGCCTCCATATGAAGGTTTATGTCTGTTTTTGTGGGATGCCCCCATTTGAAGATTTATTTCTGTTTGTGAGAAGTGTCTCTATATGAAAAGTTATGTCTGCTTTTGTGGGGTACCTCCATATGGAGGTTTGTTTATTTGTAAAGGATGTCTCCAGATGAAAGATTGTGATTACTTGCGAAGGGTGTCTCCAGATGAAAGATTGTGATTATTTGTAAAGGATGTCTCCAGATGAAAGATTGTGATTATATGTAAAGGATGTCTCCAGATGAAAGATTGTGATTATATGTAAAGGATGTCTCCAGATGAAAGATTGTGATTATATGTAAAGGATGTCTCCAGATAAAAGATTGTGATTACTTGCGAAAGGATGTCTCCAGATGAAAGATTGTGATTATATGTAAAGGATGTCTCCAGATGAAAGATTGTGATTATATGTAAAGGATGTCTCCAGATGAAAGATTGTGATTATATGTAAAGGATGTCTCCAGATGAAAGATTGTGATTATATGTAAAGGATGTCTCCAGATGAAAGATTGTGATTACTTGCGAAGGGTGTCTCCAGATGAAAGATTATGATTACTTGCGAAGGATGTATCCAGATGAAAGATTATGTTTATGTGTTAGGGGTGTTTCTATAGAAGGGTTTATGTCTGTTTGTATGGGATGCCTCCGTATGAAAATTTGTGTTTGTTTGTGAAGAGTGTCTCCATCTACGTGAATGTTAAGTTTAAACTTTGAGCTCAATATAAAAGATTTTTAAATTTGAAAATAAATAAAAGATTACGTTCCATTGTCTCGAAGGGTTGTGCTTAAGACAAACTTCATAGAATTAACTAAAACTATGTGCTCAAGAAAAGCATCGCAAACCACTGTATAACTTAAGCCAGTTAGGTTTAGCTGTGAAAAAGTTCATGTATCTTTTAGGTATATATGTCACACAAACGTATACTGTATAGCAATGTTGATAAATTTACAAGCAGAACGGCCCAAAAGCGAGCTGTCGTTTTGTTTTCGTCACTTGATACAAAAGCACCACAGCACATTGTGAAAACTGAAACACTTTATTACAATCCAGAAAATATTAAGTGTTTGATTTTGCGCAAAGTTACATGAGAATTAAACGTGCTAGCCGTTCCTAATTTTGAGATGATAGAATAGAGTGAAGGCAGCTAGTCATCATCACCCACCGTCAACTCTTGGGTTACTTTGTCAGCTCAAATAATGGGATTTGACCATCATTCCTATAACGCACCTATAGTCCCAAAGCGTGGTGCGCGATTTCTTAAAACTATTATTTTGTTTCGGCAGTAAAGGGACGCGAACCACGGAACCTCATCTCTAACTACTGGACCACGTTCGGTTCGATAGTTTAAGCTATATAGATATCTTCACTATCTTATTAGGCCTCACAAGATGAATTAAAATGAAGTACTATTTCTTTCGATATTCAAAATATACATATATATATATATACACACCCCCAAAAAACGTCAACGTAATAAACATCAGTGTTCTGACTTATGCGTAAACTTAGGTACCAAACTTAACGCTTAAACTACAGGTACGGTTTTTTTTTCGTATCCTTTTCAAACACCCTGAACATTACAGTGCAAGACATTTCTAATGCAAGTTATTCCTGTTATAATTTTTACTATCCTATTTAAGAGGGTTTTGGCTATGTTCCAAGGACGTTAGGCAACCTTCGCGACTTTATGATACAGAGAGATTACCTAAAGCATTAATAATAAGCGGGCAGGCGTAATATGTATACAACCATATATGGAATTATATAATTTAAATATTATATTGCCCTAAATTTACAGAGTGGTAAAAAACAAGTAAAAGGAGGAGAAGCTCAGTCAGTCAGTCTTGCGCTTTCTAAAGAAGTTATAGGTTTACACCAGCATATGAAACATATATTTACATTAGCGTATGCCACACAGATTTACACCACCGCCTATTACACTGTTCTGAAGTTGAAATTCATATTAAAGAAGAAAAAAAAATTTGTAAGGATGCAACATCTAGTAAATAAAATAAATGTTTTCGTATATACTCACACACTCACACGCATATCCTGGTGACAACATTTATCTGGTTAAGTAAAATAGAACTCTAAGTTTGACATTGGCTAACAAAAAAAAAAAAATTAAAATAAATAGGAGGAAGGCTGTATTGTTAGAAAGACAAATTTTGAACTCCTTTTTAACAACAGAACGTGGCCAGTATTTTATTACAGCAATAGCCTAATAATAACCGGGAGTATTTGAGAAGCTGTAACTACGTAAGAACTATGAATGATACTATACGTGTACCAACTTTAATTTTCTAGACTACTATTGAGACACACAATAAAGTTGACGAATACAGATGTATTGAGATGACATGTTAAATAGATGTATTGGGAAGTGAACAGCTTTTAAACGTGTAATGGGGTGTCTCCATAATGAAGAGAAACCTTATATAGTTACTACGATTCCATTTAGTGAGGAGTTCAGTTTGCTTGATTTAAGTCTCCCAGTGTGCCTCAAGCCAGTCCAGTGTGTTTAATTTAAGTCTCCCAGTGTACCTATAGCAAGTTCAGTGTGTTTGGTTTAAGTTTCCCAGTGTACCTTTAGCAAGTTCAGTGTGTTTGGTTTAACTCTCCCAGTGTACCTTTAGTAAGTTCAGTGTGCTTGGTTTAAGTCTCCCAGTGTATTTTTAGCAAGTTAAATGTGTTTGGTTTAAGTCTCCCAGTGAACCTTTCGCAAGTTAAGTGTGTTTGGTCTACGTTTCCCAGTGTATCTTAAGCAAGTTCGGTGTGTTTGGTTTACGTTTCCCAGTGTATCTTAAGCAAGTTCGGTGTGTTTGGTTTAAGTCTCCCAGTGCATCTGAAGTAGGTCTAGTGGTTAGGATAAAATGGATGAATGGATAACGTACAAAATCGCTAAATTTTATGTGTTTATATCTCGTTTCGAGCTAACGCTCTTCGTCAGATCGTAATGTTGTTCTGTAAATTACCATTTAATTTCAATGTCTCTGTCACCTTTACAACTTCATTTTCTTCCAGCGGTAAAGATATGCAACACCATAAGTTGCCTATAAGTTGGCAAATACTCATGTGATTCAGGGTGAGCTATCGTCGGTTCTGATGTTCAATGAATTAAGGTACATAAGTCCATGATGGTGTATCTTGATTAACTCTTCGACAGGTTCAAAGATCATGAAGACTTTTCGCCCAGAGCTCTCACGAAGGACTATCTGGACATAGCTATCCCTAATTTTGAACCGGTAGACTAGAGGTAAGGTAGATCACCAAATGCGCCGACAGTCAACTCTAGGGTTATTTAAACCAAATAATCACTCTTGTAATCATCCTGTCCCCATAATGAAGAATGTGATTTTATGGCAATGGGCAGAGAACCATTTACCCGGATTCACATTCCTTCACGCTAACCACTAGGCCACGCTCGGCACAGCATGAAAAAACACATGCTTACATGGCTTAAGAAGCATCAGCTTTAGGCGTTTACGATTAATAAGTACACGAAAGACATGAGAAAATTTCGGAATACAATAAACATTAGATACAAACCGAACTTGTATAATTAACGAGTCACGAAGTAAAAAATAAATAAAAGAGGAATAACCATATTGCCTCAACGTTTACAGCATGCTAATAGCTACTGGATTTCATGAGTCAAAATGACACTTGCATTAAAACATCTATTTACAATTAAAACGACTACAACGTTAGAATCATTACACAACAAATAGTTATTAAAAACAGAGACTTGCCCTAAATAAGACTCTACATATGTTTCAATGTCCTATGAGACCATCTTCAAGTGTAATTAATGGTAAAGGCATGGTTGGGACTTATATACCCACATAATTATTTACATACCAATAAAGCCATCTAGGCTTAAACTACCCAGAGTTACAAAACAGTATAGTATTATTTCTAGACTTGGACCATCTGGTTTTGTAACTCTAGGTAGTTGAAACCTAGAGTCTTATTTAGGGGAAATCCCTGTTTTAATAACTATTTATTGGGTAAAGATTTTAACGCTGTGTTCCTCTTAATTGTAAACTACTTGATTATTTAAAATGACTTAACAGTTTACACATATTTAAATTTGTGGCATCTCTAATGTATATAGTTCACGGGTAAGTAGTTTCGAAGGAATGTATTTCCTCGATATTGTTAAATGTCAGTATTAACAAAGGCTGAGTCACTATAGACAACTGAATTCACAACAGCTGGTATTTCATTAAAATGCAAACTGTCATATATGTTTAGAATGTGTTTAAATCTGACGAACAATGTTTGCTGTCTTTACGAGTTGCAATTTACAAGTTTTCTTGGTCTGTTCGGAAAGCGTTTGTGTACGACTTTAATATGTTTTGGTATAAGATCGTAAATATTCAATCCACACTGGAAATATGTATATTATAAGATCCACACTTTAATGTTTTATTTAAAACACGCGCAGTTTGCTAAAATCTTCTTGTTATAACTTTAGTGTGAAGTTTAAACTACTACCAAAGCATAACAACTTTTGCTATTCTAACTTTAATACGATGTATAAACGACTGCTCTAGCATAAAAAAAAATTAACTTCATTGTAAAATGAAAAATTTCACCGTTAATTTATAGTAAGAAATCTGGCAAGACTACATAGGATTAAGTAAATTATGTAACATTGTTTCGTTTATTTTCTAGATACCTGCTTAATTCTAGATAACCCTTGAAAAAAAGTGAGGTAAATACTAAGCCTATTAGTTCCATTGCTTCACTGGGTTTCTTCATTTAACGTCCTATCATTTCCCCGAAAGATGGCCAAAGTCCGCCTGGAGGCGATCTGTTTTAACCGCTCGCACCATTATACAGTAATGTATTGTCTGTCAGTCAGTCGGTAGACACTAAAATGACGTCACATAAGGGACGTTTAACTTTGCAATTTGTACTGGGGTGACGTCAGTAAAACGTGCGCATGCCATGAATCACGAGAAGAATTATGCACCCTGTAGATTACAACACAGTATGACATATGAACTTCAAAAGGAAGAAATAAAAATATTTGTTACTCTTAATTTTGGTTTTATTTACTCTTCAAGCAGAGAACTTTCGGGAACCCTGCGGAAGTACATCTGGTTTTGTATCTCATGTATAATAACATTTTGGATCGACTTTTCGGTGCCATCATGGTCCAACCAATAGTTTCTGATGTCGAGCGAAAGGCTTTCTGGGCAGCGACTTGTAGCAACCAAAAATAATCAGTTCTTATATCTAATTTGAAATTCATAATTTTCAAAATCAGTCTAAGTTGCATGTTACCTCCTCCTCTAACTCAGGGTGACTTTTATAACAATTGAGATTTTTATAGATTGTTAGTATTGTTCACAGATTGTTTTTAGTCTGTTAGACTGAGTTTCAAGTAATGGGCTGCGTCTAGAAATATAGCAGATGTAGCTAGATGGACAATTTGTTCCGAATCTCATTATTCAATGTATTCTACGGAGATTTTGAAGATTATAAAAAAAAATTCGCTCAGAACGAGGAAAAGTAAACCGAAACTATGATGATTCCGGTAGAACAGCTCACACGTAGACACATTTTTCTGTGATCGCTGGTACTAGTTACAGCGTTACATACGGAGCAGATCGGGTTATACAAAGTTGTCATTTCGACAGAGTTTCAGTTGTATGAATGATTGGCACTTAGGTAACAGTTAAATCAAATAGTTAAATAAAAAAAGGCTTTCCAGTACACGATTAAAACATCTTTCTTGAAGTCGTTAACGACCATAAAACAACAACAACAAAAACACTACATGTTTCAACGTTACTTCGGTATCTTCAGGTGTGATTTTCAAGACCAAGAGTACATTTGTTACTAATCACGTGGTACCACTTTTTTTTTTATATAACTTGCTGATTGACCAATTATGGGAGGCCATGCCGTATAGCAACACGATGACTAGCCGTTGGTCTTGAAAATCACAAGTGAGGATGACGAAGTAACATCAAAACGTGCAGTTTTCTGACGGCTTCATAAAGATGTTTTAACTGTGTATAGAAAAACGTTGCGTTTTAATTATGTATTTCATTTAGATTAATAAAGTCCGTTTTAAACCACTCTAATCCATGATCAACAACAATAATTAAGAAAATGTGTACATTTAGTATTACTAGAGGCGAGTGCCTATGTTTTACTTACACTGCATATAACAATATGTAATTATAAAAAGTAGCTCATAATTAAATCTCTAGAGTAGATAAATAAAATAAAAATACAGTGCTGAGTTTTTGTTCAGACTTCCGCCACGATAATAATATTGTTACCTCTCCGTTTGTTAATTAACTTGCCGTAACTTCGTTTCCGACGAAACTTTAGCGACACAAGTCCTTACTTAATAAAACTGG
>NW_013673178.1:26769-37491 GCF_000517525.1 Limulus polyphemus
TTACATTATCGTCACGTTGTCACCCTCTTTTATATACCAGTATACCCTATATCTAGTAAATACTAGAGCATTCGCCAAAGTACAGGATAGTTCTAGAAGTAGAGGGCGTGAGAATCACGTGATCTCGATGACGCAACAATATTATTAGAAGTAGTGACGACATAAACTATGGCATCACGTTATATAAAAGGGCCGTATTATATTCTTAGCGTAAAGCCACACTGTGGGCTATCTTGACGTAAATAACACGTGCTAGAATTTTATGCATCCTGAACCGCAATAACCTGTAAATGAGAACTGGAGTTGTCGAACATCATTTTATAATTCAATAATATTTTATCTACTGGTATCTGAAGTGTATGATAAGCGTTTAGATGGAAACAAGTGATGCTCGGGACACGGGTGTCTTTCTTCATCCCACATGTGATTAAACGTGAACAAGGAAACATCGGTATTTATACTTTATATTTATGACAAAGCTATTAAGGCAGCTAGCCAGCAGTACCGCACCATCTACTGTCTACGGTAGGAATTGACTGCATTCCTATAACCACCCAAACTTTAAAGTGCTGAGAATATGTTTTGGTATCGCACGGATTCAAACCTGGCTTGCCACCTGTGAAATCCAGAGCAGGCGCCCTCGCAAACAGCGGAATAAAAACAAGTGAAACGGATTCAAACCTGGCTTGCCACCTGTGAAATCCAGAGCAGGCGCCCTCGCAAGTGAAAGGTGCAGTGTTTTGTAGGATACATATCTCTTTCAGGTTAGGCCCGGTATGGCCAGGTGGTTAGGGTACTCGCAATCTGCGTGTCGCGGGTTCGAATCCCGTCCCACCAAACATGCTCGCCCTTTCAGCCGTGGGGGCGTTATAATGTGACGGTCAATCCCACTATCCGTTGGTAAAAGAGTAGCCCAAGAGTTGGCGGTGGTGGTGATGACTAGCTGCCTTCCCTCTAGTCTTACACTGCTAAATTAGGGACGGCTAGCGCAGATAGCCCTCGTGTAGCTTTGCGCGAAATTCAAAACAAACAAACTTTCAGGCCAAGAAAGAAAACTTAGCGCTAACATAATTGCTTGGTTGATTTATCAAAGTAAGATGTAGCTAAAGAGGAAGGCCTTTCTTTTATTTTACACATTGAAGATAAGAAATGCTGTGAAGATAGTGTACTTCGGGAAGCTAAAAGCGGTGCGAATAGCATAATTATGTTGAAGTTGCAGTTTTGGGGAAAGATAATTGTACATATCAAGGCTGATCATACACCCACAATCTAATAATAGAAATACATTTCCCTAGGTTATTACTATATATCAAGATTAGGGTAAAACATGTGGCAAGAAGGCCTTAATAGCAAACCTTTCTTTATTGCCCCAATTTGCCATTTTAGTTCATGGGCTATTATAGATTGTCAGTACCATCTCGGGTGGCAAAGGTTCTGTGGTGTCATTGTGTTGTTAGTCAGATGTGGGAATCAGTTTATATATACTAGCTAGCTCAATCTTATCTCGTAGCTAAAGGAAATTATGTAAGGTACAGTTATTTAGTATCAAATAATATTGCATGTTGGTTTGTTGTTAAACAAAGCTACACGATGGACTATCTGTGCTCTGCTCACCACGGGTATCGAAACCCGGTTTTAGCGTATAAGTCCACAGACGTAGCGCTTGCAGACTCATGCTGAGCTGACCTAAAGGGAACAGTATTAACAAGTTCTCATTTGTCCTGTTTACAACGAAGATATTTTTCTAAAACGCTTTAGAGCAGTGGTTCTCAACTTTTTAGTTTGCGGACCACTTCGGCGGGACAAAAGGCCCCTCGGACCACCTACCGTTCCCGCATTCGTTTGCCACACACACACACACACAAAACGCATAAGAATTAATAGATAGAATGGCGATGCTTTTGATGTGACTTTCATTTTGTACCAAATAAAATAATAGATTGAACAATCGCCAAGTTTTTGTTATATTTTTATTTAAAAGAAGGATGACGTTTCGAGCTAGCGCTTTTCGTCAGATCGTACAGCTTACAACAAAGCGCATGCGTAGAATTCAAAGAAATTGCGAGTGTGGTATTTCGAATGATAAGCGTGAAATTTCTGTGCAAAATTACATCTTTTATATAAATATTACGAGTTACGAAAAGATAATACAGATTGCAATTAAAATTTAAACAAAAAAGAATTTGTTGTTGTTGTTGTTGTTTGTAATTAAGCACAAAGCTACACAATGGGCTATCTGTGCTCTGCCCACCACGGGTATCGAAACCCGGATTCTAGCGTTGTAAGTCCGCAGACATAACGCTATGCCACTGGGGGGCCAACAAAAAAAGAGAGAAAAATGAAAATCTACAGGAAAGAGAAAAGCGTTCATTTAAACCAGATGGTTGTAGGGTCCACAGATTGTAGATTAATCTTTCCAGTCGTTTTCTTTTATGAATGTCTATCTCACGGACCACACTTTGATAACTACTGCTCTAGAGCAACTGTTAGTATATTAAAACATACAAGTAGTTGGTTATGCATGTTTAACCCTCTTTTAATAATTGTTATATTAAAAAATATTTACTTAAGTTTTATATAAAAATTCGTATGATCCATTGTAAGAACAATTCAGTTACATATAAGAAAACGTTCCAGCACTGTAGCAACACAATATCCCCATCATTAGAGAAAATAACTTGAGTTTATTTGTAATTTGTGATTAAGAAATAAGGAAATTCAGCTATGTATAGTTCCACTTGTAAAAGTGGCAGTGGTAAGTTTACAGAATTACAACGTTAAAATCAGGGGTTCGGTTAAGCGTGGAAACAGAGTGCATTATATTAAAACAAAGAAAGGCTGACCCTAGACTATCCTCTGAATTTTGCAATGTCACCCATACTATACTGTGTTATTTTTTCATGTAAAACATGGTAAAAATTATGATACCAAAGTTTTGTTACATGATAAACATTTGATATTATCAAATATGAAATAGAATTAATTATGAATTCGGGTAAAGGGGAGTATGTGTAATTTTATAAATGGGTTTGTTTGTTTGTAATTAAAGCACAAAACTACACAATATACTCTTCTCAGCACGGGTATCGAAACCAGGTTTCTAGTGTTATAAGACCGTAGACGTACCACTGTGCTACTGGGGGCTTATTAATGAAAACAAAGATTTAACTATACCATGTTAATAGTCATGTTACGTGGCATACATATTGATTCATTTCACAACTTGTGACAGAGATAAAGTGTTCTAGAAGTGATCGCTAAAATCAACACAATGACAATAGAATGTGGCTGCATGTTATAAATATTAGAACATTGTCTTATGAAACCATAATGTTAGCATAAGTGGACATAGATGTAAGGATCATTTCCCTGACATTCTCTTCCAGAAATGTGATACAGAGGCTAAAACCAAGTATCTTGATTTAAGCTAAATAGCAACCATACGTGGTTTGGATGTGTGCAAAGCCCTAATAGGGACTGCATGTATTCACAGTTTGCGATATCACAAGTTGTTTTGCTAATGGGAAGAAGCTTTAAACCCTGAAACTTGTCAAAGAAGAGAGAACCAATCGAAAATTGTTTCATCAGATTTGAAGCCAGTGGGAAATAGCTGGAGAATTGTTTCGGCATCTTGGAGACCAGTGGAAAATAGTTGGAGAATTGTTTCGGCAGCTTGGAAACCAGTGGGAAATAGCTGGAGAATTGTTTCGGCAGCTTAGAAACCAGTGGGAAATAGCTGGAGAATTGTTTCGGCAGCTTGGAAACCAGTGGGAATAGCTGGAGAATTGTTTCGGCAGCTTGGAAACCAGTGGGAAATAGCTGGAGAATTGTTTCGGCAACTTTAAACTTCCACACGTGCTATATATATGATGCTAAATAAAATAACATAAATGATGTAAATCAGTACCTGTATCAACTTTTCTGTGGCAAGAAATGGAAAGCTGAATCAGTTCAGCTGCCACTAGATGCCCGAAATCGCATGTCTTAAGTGTACACTACCAAAGAGGTGTGTGGAAGAGAAGTTTAGAAAGATGACTTACGATTTCAAGTTCCGAGGAATGGGCTGGGTGTTTGAAGAAACTGATGGAAAATAACAAATAGCTTTTAACTGGACAGATAAATAGCCTGCCTTCCTTAGTGTACATGTCCTGTGTCTTGTACAACACCAAACTGTCAAGGTGTTGGCAGTGTTTCAAATGTCGTGTTCACGTTAAATATATGCAATAATCGGACAACAGAGAAAGAAGAGAAACATTTGATAAATAATGATGACCAAGATGAAAACGAAAATTTTTGAATTGATCATTTATTTTTACGCACGAAAATCTCAACACATATAATGTGATATTAGAATTATTGGGGTGTTAAGTGGTATAAAAATTATAAATAATCTATATAAATAATATACTTGCATTTGTCTATCCGGAACTTTTCTCGTAAATTTTTCGATGAAACGATACAAATCTCATATCGTTAGAAAGGTCTTTGTCGGAGGACTTCGGTTGCATATTGGCTTTTCAATTCAGAATCACCTTATCTGATATTTGCTTAGTCAAACTCTTTAATGCAAAGAGTTTGGTACACAACGGCACAATGTCGTTGTCATCATGTGACGACTGGCTTTGATTTCAACTTTTAGTTTTTTTATTTGCAAATTATTTCACATAAGCAATACTTAACTCGCGTGTAATTTCCTTTAAAGAGTAACATTACACTAAATACAATTTCTATAGGTTTTTTTTTAACTTTCTTAAGTCTGAAATACGCATGCGCAGTTCGTTCAAAACTATATGCTTATCACTTTGTGAACACGCATTCAGATGTTTTTGCATATTCAGCTAAGTTTGCTTTCATTACAACCTTACATTTACTTTATTTCGCAATAATTTAACTTCGGTTCGTTTCAAAGAATGCTATAAACTCCTTTTAGCTACCTTTTTTCTTTACTACGGGTTTGTTCTTCGTTTTTGTGAGTTTTTGTTTCAACTTAGAAAACCGTGTCATACACTGAACGCTTATAACTGTTTCATACTCTGTACACTATTATAAATACCATTACTACACTTTATTGTTTATTTTACGTGTAGTTTTATTAAATAAAGTTACGTCTACGTGAGTTTGTTTGTCCGACCGCGTATTTTTTTTTTCAAATAAACCAGGATTTATCGATCTAACACCTTGTGCCTGCAAGAAAGCATAGCTTAAATGGCGTGCGTAAAAATGATATAATAAGGAAAATTCAAGCGAAATGTAATAAAAACATGTATGCAGGATAAATAGATAAGGCTTATCCGCTTTTTATTTCTGCATTAACAGACACTAGTAACTAGAAAGTAATACTGACTCGATATTTTAGTTGTATAAATTTCTGATCTTAATTATTGACTTCTGGAACTCCAAGTAAGTATTTCGAAATTATCTTTCATTATTTATGTTGAAAAAAAAAAGGAAAATCAAAAGTATAATGACATATAAACTACAGAGATTAATTACTTTATATTAAAACGATATTGGAGCCTCGTGACGTCGTTACGGTCTATGTTTCTACACCCAGTCATGCTCTATCCCACGACTGTGCAGCTTGACAGTCTCCTAGTGGCACAGTGGACTTACAATGCTAGAAACCGGATTTTGATACCCGAGGTAGGACGAGCATAGATAGCCCATTGTGTATCTTTGTGTTTAACTTCAAACAAACAAACAAGCTTCTTGACAATAGCCCTGTAGCGTATTAGTCGTAAGGCTGGCATACCTCTCCTCCCTAAAGGCCTTCCATAAGTTCCACAACGTCCATAAGTTGTACAAGGACAACGGTTTCACAACGCAAGTGTCAATAGTTCGATCGCGCAGAAATTTAGATGATACTTTACCAGCATATCTTCTTACAGCAGTTCAAAGTTTCCGACCTAAACACACCTTTATGGTCTGAGTATATGAATATTTTGCGTCAGAAAGGGCTGTTATCCACACATGCCATACGCGGTAAATTTTTTGTGGTATATGCAAAACAATGTGAAAGCTTAGCTATAATAGTTCACGTTCCACGTTGACCTTATATCTGCTGTGTTTGTCACGTGACTTTGTATATCCAAAATCGATTTAATAAAACGAGCTCAACCATCTGTAAAATAGGGAATATAAAGTCAATTTTTTTGTTGCTTATAGGGACAAATGTTACTTTTTGAACTTTGTTATTTACTGTGTGCTTCTACTTAGCTTCTTAAAATATACGGAAAACATACAATAGTATTGATTGCAGTGATATAAAATCAACAGTTATATTTCAGATTTTTATCAATATAACAAATTTTAATAAATTATTAAACATTTTATTGAAATTTTATAGAATTATTTTGTTTTAAATGTTATAAAGTTAACAAATGTGTAGATTATTTAATTATTAGATATCTATTGAGTTTTATTTAAGTTCAGAACTGCCAACCCCTAAAAGTATTCCCCCTGTAGGTCAGCGGTAGGTTTACGGACGTAGATAGCCTATTGTGCTTGCACTAAAACAAAGAAACACTAGAAATACTTTAAGATTAAAAACATACTTTATGTATAAAAGGTATATAAGATCGCTGTAAAGTTGTTGGTTAGTTGCTCTCAGGAACATCTTATTTTATTGGTACAAACTTAGCAATGGAACAGAATTGACTAATAGTAAACTTGGCTGATTTTTATCTAGAGACTTACAAGAAAGATCTTCTGGCATATTCCAAATCACAGAAGCGTGTTTTAAACGACCGAAACGAGAAAGCACCAAGTGAACTACAATTCATTCAGTTGTAGTAGTATATTTCTAATATTTCAAAGGTACGAAAAGAGACGAAACTAAAACTCGACTGTTATATAGCAGAGCACAGCTCAACTAGAATAAAGGTCATTTAAGAGAGCTAATCCCATTACTGTGTCCTAAGTCTAACGTGTTACAGATATTTGCATTTCATCACAGTAAGTGTGTAGTATTTTCAGGTAAAAAAAGATATTTTTGACAAATATCGGACAGACAAACCCACAAATAACCGAAGGTTCGGCCAAGAAATGAGGTGAAGGTCCAGTCAAGTTATCAATTACAGAAAAATAAACAGATTGGACATATTTAATTGACAGTGAAAACAATAATTATTTAGTCACAACATAAAAAAAAACACAACGTGTTTACCCTCGTAGACAAACAGACGATCGTCTACATTGGATCAGTGAACAGCTCGCCAGCTTTTCTTCTTTCAAGATGAATTTTTGCCGAACTAGTCACGATGAAAGCCAAGTAGAAATTAACAAAGAAAGTATGCTAGTATTTCGAATATCGCCTTGCTATCTTTGTTCAGTGGACAGCGTCACCTCGTGACCTTTGTTTCATGACAGCACTAACCAGCTATCAGTTTCAGTTGGCGTCATAGTTTGGCCAACAGAAGGCATTCCAATTCTAACTTGTTTAACCCAGGCTTAAGATACGCACTGAAATATCCTTGTGGGCAGAAGACATCGTCTAATAAAAGAACAGAGGGCTGAGGTGGTTAGAACAAAATAATGTTAGACATAACAGCATGGAAACTAAATAACCAATAATTTGGAATAATTCTATGTTAATATAGAATGTAAAGGGACATGGTATGCACCAACTGCTAATATTTTAGACTCCGAGTTTGAGATGGAGCTATTAGCAGATATTAATGATAGCTTCTTTTCGCTAATAATTGGTGAGATACTGACAAAACGCTTACACGGACTTTTTTGTGGTGATTAGATATCCTAGTTTGTGAAAAGTAAAATTGTTTCAACATTTTAAGGTTACTCAAGTGACCGAAGAGACTGTTTAAAAATAGGTAGTAGTGTCTTTGTATAAACTTAACAAAAAGATGGCTTAGACTTACAAAAATGCATTGGCATTTGTATAAATGGCGCCAGCATAATGACTGAATGCAATCATATATGTAAGTATATATAAGTATATATGATATTAAAAGAAAATGTTTCGTCTTGATAAAAGAAGTGTATTTGTCGTTTGCTAAATCCAGTTAGGAGCAAATCATTTGAAATACTGCCGAGGTATTTGGATTTCCTATAGTGCCTGAAATCTATAATTGTTTCTCACAAAGTTCAAAGAGAAGAAATTTGTACAAGGAATTCTATAAGACTATAGAAAGTTCTGAACAAAGAAAGTTTATTCAGCTAGCAGCAACCAGCTGGCACATTATAGAACAATATAATTCCATTGTTTTAAATCAATTAGATGCAATTAAATTACACTTATAAGTAGCAAAGGATTCATAAAGGTGTTCACAGCAAGTCTCCTAAGAGACATAATGACTGATCCTTGCATAATATATATATATGTATATACCTGATCTTTCTGAAGTTAAGCTTTGTGGCTTGAAAAAAAGTAAACCAACTGTCCCACTTAGAGCTACGAAGTCCCTTCAAGCTATTTTATTATGTACTTATGTTGAAACTTGTGATTAATCCAAGTCAAAGATAACAAATTCCTTCCTCAAAATTGGCTACTTTCAAGTTCAAAACATATATGATACCCATTTCTGCCAAGTTCTAGGTTATTTTTTCACTGGATTTGTTCACACTTTAAAACACAAAGCATCTGTTGAGAATGTGAAGGAGAAATGAAAGGCTATGTTGATGCAGATGGATCAAAAATTGAAGACTCGATTGTTAACTGACATCAGTATATTAGAAAAACTAGACACGCTGCACCCAAAAGAGGCACTGTCATTAGTTAAGATCACTTACCAGTCTCGCAGAGGAGTTTCAGGTGACAAAAAAAAAAAAAAAAAGCTGGAAAGACACACGTGATGAAACATCGTTTTGATCTGAAAATTTTCAAGACAACGATGTTGCGGAAAATAGACATTTTGATAATGTTGCCCAGCTTGCCCTGGAAATGTTGACACTATTAATTTTAAATGCTACTGTGGAAAAAGTTTTAATCACCATAACTAATAATGAAAACAAAACAAAGAAATCCTCTTCAGAGTAGAGCATTAGAAACCTGCTGCAGGAGAAATACGGTGTATAGTAGAGAGTATAGGACTATAAGAGGTTTAATCCAACACAACAAGTGTTGCAGAAATTCACCTCCAACACACGAAATATTCCTAAGCACCAGAGACTGCTTGAATATTATTTTATTGGATGAATAGAAGGTAAGATAGCACATTTAATCCCTTAGCATTAACACAAATTATATAATAGGTATAAGGCACAGTATTCATTGCCTAAAATGTAAGTAAGGTTTAAACAAAAAGCACATTTTATATTTTTTAAGTTAATTCATTTAACACCCATATGTTCCATTTTAAATCCTACGACGAACTTCAATCTGATACTGATGAAAGTTGGCAAAATGACAATTTAAGCCATCTTTTCCAGACATCGTTTGCTAACACCATTCTCTGTGGAGAAATATCCATCCTTTCTACAAATGATAAGCTTTATGGCATAAAGAAACTCATTTTTCTTTCAGAGACTTTCCTAGTTTTTGTGTCGCTAACATGTAGAGCAGCGAACATCGTTGTTGGTATGCCTGATGTTTTCGTATGAGTTGTAGGTTTATGTTTTTGTAATTTGTTATAATATTTTGAAAACTGTTTAGGGTAACCAATCTGAATAAATAGAGTTTTAAGTTTGTTTTATAACTTATTTGCTAAGTTCTTTTTTTGATCAGTTTCTTTTTTAATGTCTTTTTTTAGCTAATTAGCATATAATTCTGGATATATTGACAAAATATTTTCGAATAACATTTGCTCATCCAGTAAAATGCTGAACTAAGATTGTTCAAATAACATATTTGCGTCATATCCCTACTGTTGTACTTGTTGCATTTCATCCGTTTATAGTTAACCTGGGATGCTCTGAAAATATGTAATTCTTCTTGATCCTCATGTATTAATATTTAATAGATATAGTGCTGTGTGAAAAAAATGGGGGCTGAGGAATTATTTAGTTTGACTTTTGAGTGCTGCCAGAGAGATCCAGACTATATCCAAAGTCAAGGAGATGATTACGACGATCCTAAACATTTCTTCTGTTGTTGTTGCATGACACAAAATAATCTTTTGTGAGATAAGCGTTACACATTTCTTACACTGTAAAATATAATGTTTTAACTATCTTAACACATCGTTTTTCTTAGGCTCAATATCTCTGTATCTTGATTTGCGTTCTTTGTATTCTCTTCTGTCAAGATCTTACTGGTATGTAATAATCAAACGGTTAATATGACGCTGAAAGGGGATTTATGGGAAATTCATGACGTCATTACGCATTGGTTTTGAGGTGGCTGGTACATTTAACTATAACTATAAGTATTGTTACATGACGCTGGTAAAACGTCATGAGTTTCTAGAAGGATTGGGGAACATCACAAATATCCTACTGTTTGCTAGACGCCCTCTGTTTTTGTATATAGCGGAGATAATAATTACAGACAGGCGGAGACAGAGACGGACAATTGAGTCAAGCGCGGTAGTGACCGTAAATAAAGTGCGTGAATCGTTGTGAATTATAACGTGTGTTTGAGTTAAATTCACTGTGGAAATTAAGTGCATTGCAAAGTTGTATTGAGAAAGAATAAACTAGTTTTATTTAAGAAAGGACTCGTATCGCTAAAGTTTCATCCGAAAGAAAATATACGGGAAATTAACAAATAACCAGAGACGTAACAAATTGGTGTCAGAAGTGGGATGGAAAAAAAATGGAAACGAG
>NW_013673179.1:0-5875 GCF_000517525.1 Limulus polyphemus
CAAAGCTGTGAGATTTAGACAAGTATTGTACAAGAGAAGTTTGGATTTGTAATATATGCCAAAGCTGTGACACTTCAAACAGTACTTCAAAATGTTGTTGAGTATTTCAAAATATATATATTACAAACTTTTTAAAAATATTTTTATACAAATTTGTAGAAACAAATTGACATTGGAAAATGGGTCTGTGCAATCAATGTCACAGAACATTGTAGTACGAACAGCATAGTTTAAAAAACATCAGATTTTAACATTTATTAATTCAATAGGAATGAGCCAATATGAAGAGCTATTCCATCAGCATTTCTCCCTATCACTGCTGGCAAGCAATGCCACATTACTATATATGTATATATATATATATATATATAATTAATTACGTACCTAGAATAGGGATATATTTAAAATGACATTCTTGCATTCTATGTTAACTTTCTGTTGAGTTTAGCTATGCAACATCAGCTTTGAATAGCAAAAAAAAACATGAAGTTTTATATTTTGTTAACTTTATCATTGCTACACATGTCATAAGTGTATGCTAAACAGCACAATAATATAAAGAAATGTATGATAAAATATGTAACAATGTTCCAAGCATTAAATATTTTGGTTTAATTATGAATAATAATATGTACATTTGTATTTGAATATTTGAATAAATTTTGTTGACAGCAAAATGAAATGGAGAAAGAATTTAATTCTGTTCATTGATTGATTAATTCATATTTTTAATTTACTATAAATAACAGTAACACAGATCAATTCACATAAATAAGATGATTTTTGAATTCAAACAGTTCATGGAAACAGTCCTAAAGTAAATAGAAACAAGCTTTTGAAAGCAACCTGACTGTCTGGCTATCCTAAACGTTTACATTGATTTTAACAAAAAACAAAACCAAAAAAGAGCTGCACATATGTATCAAACGAAATATGATACTACCAGATCTTGTGTACATAAGTTCTTAAGGTCAGGAATTTAAAAATCACATTTTTCTGTCACCAAAGGATAAACAGAATGTTCATCACAATTAGGACATTAAGAATGTCTGATAAAAACTCATTAGTATAATGTTTTATGATTGATGAATGAATGCTATCTTGAATAATCTTGGATAACATAATGTCCATATTAGTCCATCTCAGCTGTTCCATCCTATAAACTAAATTAATTAAAATAAAATCTTAAAGCCAGCCCTTATCATTCATATACTTATCAAGCTTTTTCTTAAATTCACTTAAATTTACTACCTCTACAGCATCCGAAGGCAACCCATTTCAAAGGCCAATGACGCTGTTAGAAATATTAAACTGTCTTAACTGAAGATGACTCCTGCCCTGCCAAAATTTATTTTTGTGTCCCCTAATCCTACTATTATCACTGTTAAATATGTAAAAAGATGATGCATCAACGCTATCGATTCAATTTACAATCTTAAACACTTCAATCAGACTCCCCCCCCCCCCCATAACTCTTCATTTTTCAATAGAAAACAACTTGGGAGATTTCAGCCTCTCCTAATATGACAACCCCTCCATCCTAGGCACCATTTTAGTAACCCTTCTCTGAACCTTTTCCAACAATTCAATGTCTTTCCTAAGGTAAGGAGCCCAATACTGAACGCAATATTTCAAATGTGGCCTAACCAGTGACCTATACAATGAAATTATAACCTCTTTAGACTTGTATTCAATATTTCTGTAGATACAGCCTAAAATCCTATTTGCCCTACTACTAGCAACAGCACACTGCTAAGATGACTTTAGAGACTGACTGACTATTACACCAAGATCTCTTTCCTTCGTAACACTGTTAATGTTATTTCCAACCAAATTGTACTTATAATTCAAATTATGATAACCCACATGCTTTATCTTTCATTTATTATAATAAAAAACCCATTTGCCATTTATTTGCCCAACTCACTAACTAATTTAAATCCTTTTGTAAATCAGCAGCATCCTCTTCACAGCTTGCAACACCCACTGGATGAAGGGCAACAGTATCTTGCTATTTTAAACCTCAATATTTAAGAATTCTTTTATGTGTACAAATATTGTTTTGATGAAGTGATATTTGTGAGCAATATTTTTGGCAAGTAATTTGATCAGTGGTTTGCTTCAATACGACTTTTGTCATTTTCTGTTTGTTTTTTTAAGTAAAATTAAACAAGTCTGCAAGAGTAGGTATACATATGTGTGCATGTTTTCACATATACCTAAAGTTGCATAACTCTGATTTCTAAGCGGGTGGAAGGCATTTCTATTTTCTGTAGCTGGGGTATGCATGGTATAAATGGCACTTTATACAGACCCTTCAAAATCTTCAGTTATCAGTAACTTCTATGAACTTTAAACTCATTGTACTTTCCAGTGTTATAGGTCATTTGGTATGAAAATTAAACTGTATTTCAAATTTGTTTTAAACCCCTAGTGAATAAAATTAGATATTATACTGTTATGGTGTTCACCGATACATAAAAGTAACTAAGTTTTTACTATGTAGCACTGACAAACAAGCAATTAATGAATGAAAATTGTGGTTCTATAGTATTTTCTAAAATGTTATATCTTTTGATGGCCAAATTTATAACTCTCTATTTTTTTCATATTATAGAAACCTAGAATTTTAGATGCATGATCTATTTTAGTAGTTCTTCAAACATTCCAATGTTTTAGAGATAAGGTGTTTTAATATTCTTACATTAAATATGGAAGTGAAAATTTTACACTTTTCAATTCCAGCATCCTCTAATGCAACATTTCTCAAACTTTTGTCATCCACATATCCTTTTTAATAAATATAGCTTCTTGTGTGTGTTCCCTCTATTTTAAATGAGTGAAAAAGTGAGTTAAGTGATATGATACATGTGTACAATTAAAATGCTATATATATATATATATATATATTGTAGTAATTAGTTATCATTTTCATTAATAAGAGATATATTAAAATGCTTAAATTTGCATTATTGACTACCCTAATTGCTTGTGTCCCACCAAGAGATAATTTGTGCCACAAGGGGAGCTCACCCCCATACTTTAGGAAATGATGCTCTATTTAAATTATTAAGCCTAGGATTGCAAACTAACTAGTTTCTGCAGATGGCAAAGTCAAACCTAAGTACAAAATGTAAAATTAATCAGTAATTTGATTTTACACATAGTTTATCATGGAAGATTTAAAGTGGATTGATCATATATTTTTGAATTTATGTTTCTTTCTATGCATTTGTGATAAGAATGTGCTATTGATACACTTTCTATTTCCCGGCTACATGCAAGCTATAGAAGTAGATACAAAATAATGTTCCTTTTAGTGTACTTTCATCATATAAATCCATTAGTTTTTTTGTCAAATGCCTTGGAATCATAAAACACCTTTTTGTGGGTGTACAGGTCCTGTAACATTAACAATTCATGGTGTGAACTCAAATTTGGCATAAACCAAAATATAATAGATACACCCTTTACTGTTTATATTTCCATCCTTGATAGAAATCAATAAACTTCATTATATTCCCAGAAATAATTCCATATGGATGTAATATAAGAATTTACATATTAACAATCAATTTCAAAAAGTTTTTGGTATATGCAAGTTCAAACTATTTTGTAACACTAATACCAATACTGAAGTCTCTCGTGTTTATCCAATAATTGTTTTTACAACTTTATCAATGAGAATAGATATATATCCTTTAATAAAATTCTTTCACTCACAACATTATTTCTTTAGTTGTACTATTAAAATGTTTATGTTCTTTAATAGTTTTAACTTCCCAATGACTATCATAGAACATAAATTAACTTCAGCCCACTGATATAAAGACAAAAGAATTATGTGTAAAATGAAGTTACAAAATGGACTCTTCTTTTACTAGACATCAGTAAAGAGAGAAATCTTAGCAAATTAATTTTTTACTTTAATCAATGTTAAAGTGCTAAAATCATCGACTTGATAAAACACCAGAATAAAATAGCCCATAATATTTCCAACCAAAATAAATCCAAATGTTCAAGTCTTATCTCACACTTAACCAGAAACACAACTTCATGGAATATGTAACTCACTTGACTGCCCATTTTTTACTCCAGATATGGGGAGCAATTAGAACCACGTAATATGTATATACAGACATTAAATAACTGACATGTTAGTAGATGGTTTTAAAAGTTTAAGTTATTTGACGACCTTTTTCTTTCTTGTCAACAAACATTATCCATTTCCTGAACATTTAAAAATCCAATTTCTTTTTAGTTGCCAAGTCTTTCGATAACCTACTCTTCCTCGCGATACCAATATTACTAGCTATAGCCGTCTATAGAGTACTATAATATATAGTCCACTTGAAAAAACAAACAAAAAAAAATCACGGGACATTTGTAAAATTTTACTTTTCAGTTTTACAATATAAATTAAGTCTTTCTTACCCATTTCCGTAGCAGAAGTAGTGTAGTGTTATATTAAGCTTCTGCCTTCTGTTGTGATGACTCAAAGACATACAACTGTGTATAAAATGTATCTCATATGGAACTTTTTAATAATAGTAGTGTTGGTTTTATAACAGTCTGCTTACATTCTACTTTAAACTTATCGAGTTTTGAAACGTTTTCTTAATTCTATGAATACTAGCACCACCCACTTAGCCCATGTGCAGTGTTACCATGGTTATGTTTATAGATAGCGTCATAAACTATAATTTTTCTATAGTATTTAGTACGAAGAAACACTTTATTAATTGACTTTAGAAGTGAATATATAAAATTCTTCTATAAAACAAGCATATCTAATTACTGTTATATACACGATTTAATTATTAGTATTTACATTAATACGTACTCAAAAACAATACACAGATCCTACTTTGACTGAGACTTGCGTGTTACGACTTTTTACTATTGGTACACATGGATACTGTCACTATTTTACTGTGTGGAATTTAAAATGTTTGAAAAATATTTTACGGATAGCATTTAGACTTGATTAGAAAAAGGTAAATAAGTGTTACGAAATAAACAACAAAATAGTGTATTATACAGTTAGTGAACTTAATTAAGTCACCTTATTATATATATTATTTTATTATTATTTGTCCAGTAGCTTTCTAGTGGCTCAGCGACAAGTCTTGAAGGCTTATAACGCTAAAATCGGTTTTCGGTACTCGTGGTGGGAATAGCCAGTTGTGTAGCTTTGAGCTTAACAACAAAAGCAAACAGTAGGCCGCGACCCGGCAGTGAGTAAAAAGTGGTACAAGGGCGAAACTCATGAAAAGAAAGTGAATCATAAATGTATCTTTATTTTAAAGTTATTTATACCATACTAAAATGTTCTGGAACAAACAAAACAAAAAACAGAAAATATAAAAGCGCTACTATACCGTTGTAATTTGTATATTCAGTATTTTAATTTAGATGTTAGCTAGAGGACGCATAATGAGAATTCAATATAAACACACTTGGTTAATGATTGATTAGTTGATGACCAAAAGAAGACTGATCGAGTAAAGTTATCAGCAAGTTAGTAAGCATGTCATCAATCGTTTTAGAGTTTATGTTGAAAAGTTTATTTGTGAACTCAGGCCTATAAGGACAACTTGCGTCAAAGCGAACATAGCCTATAGCAAATATCATAGAAAAAATAAACTTGGTATTATTTTAAATAATAAATACCCAACGATAGAACACGTCATAATTTGTTTGTTTCTTTGAAGTTAACCCCAAAACTACACAATGGGCTATCTGTGTTATGCCCACCACAGGTATTGAAACCCGGTTTCTAGCGTTTTAAGTACACAAAGTTACCGTTGTGTTACTGGAGGACAACACGTCATAATAATATATTGTTACGTCTCCGTTTGTTAATCAACTTCCC
>NW_013673179.1:6755-30088 GCF_000517525.1 Limulus polyphemus
TGAAGGGTGCAAATGGAACTTAATTAAAATTGGTATGAGAGTTTATTGGATCCATGAAGAGATACATACAAATTTTCAAATTTGTGTCTTCAGGTTTTCACCACTACCTCACCTCCTGCGGATGGACCTTCGCCAAATTTGGTATGGAGGTACATTGGGTCCATGAAGAGATACATACAAATTTTCAGTTTTGCATTTTCCGTTTTGCGACTTTTATGGGCGTCTTTTTTTCCCACTACTTCGCCCTATGTAAATGGATCTTCACCAAATCTGGTATGGAGTTTCATGGGGGAGGTACATGCAAATTTTCAGTTTTGCGGTTTTTATGCGCGTTTTTACGTTTTTCACCACTACCTCACCTACTGTGTATGGACCTTCACCAAATTTGGTATGGAGGTACATTGGGTCCATGAAGAGATACATACAAATTTCAGTTTTGAAATGTGTTTTTTTTATGGGCGTTTTTTTTCACTACTTTGTTCCTTATAGATGGATCTTTACCAAATTTGGTATGGAGGTTCGTTGGATCCATGGGGAGATACATACAAATTTTCCGTTTTGTGGTTATTATGGGCGTTTTTTACCCCTACTTCGCCCCTATACATGGATCTTCACCACACTTGTCATGAAGGTTTGTTTGGTCCATACAGAGATACATGTGAACTTGTGATTTTGAATTATATTTTGCAGTTTTTATGAGCGAAGTAAATTCGTGATTAATGAAAAGTTAACTTAGGACATGAAAAGTTGCTTCCCTTGTATGTAATTGAAAAAAAAACTTCCGTCCAGGAAACGGGTATTCAAGCTAGTCTATATAAATATAATAGTACTGTCTGTTGTATGTCCCTGTAACTACTTCGCAGGGTGTGGTTAGATCTTCACCAACATTGGTAAGGAGGTTTATTAGGTCTATGTGGGGGTACATACACATTTTCAGTTTTGCATTTTCCGTTTTGCGATTTTTATGGGCATATTTGCGTTTTTTACCACTACTTCCCTCCCTGTATACGGATCTTCACCAAATTTCGCATGAAGTTTTGTTGGGTCTATGCAGAAATACATGCAAACTTGCGGTTTCGCATTCTATGTTTTGCAGTTTTTATGGGCGTTTTTTCAATTACATAAAAGGAAAGCAGCTTTTCACGTCCTAAGATAACCTTTCATTAATCATGAATTTACATAACTTCCGCCCAGGTGAAGGGTACCCCAGCTATAATGAAATATATTAGAAAAGTAGCGTCCCTTCTCCCATTGAACAAGGTTTCAGAAAATTGTTTGTTTGTTTTTGAATTTCGCGCAAAGCTACACGAGGGCTATCTGCGCTACCCGTCCCTAATTTAGAAGTGTAAGACTAGAGGGATGGCAGCTAGTCATCACCACCCACCACCAACTCTTGCGCTACTCTTTTACCAACGAATAATGGGATTGCCCGTCACATTATAACGCCCCTACGTCTGAAAGGGCAAGCATGTTTGGTGTGACGGGGATTCGAACCCGCGACCCGCAGATTGCGCCCTAACCACCTGGCCATGCTGGGCCTCAGAAAATTGATTGGCTTGGCTATTCAGTTGAACTGTGAGCTAGAGAATAGTTTAGGAACTCCTGTTATTATGGTCCATTGTAATATATTTTCTCTTTGTTGTATATTTTAGCACATCACTTTGTTACCATGCTTATAATTCATTTATTGCAAAAATAATGTATATTTGATTTTTTAAATTCGTAACGAAAATTAGGATATCATTCAAAACAGGTAAAAACTGCCAGATGGAAATTTTACTTTACCAGGAATTACAAAATGAATTGAAAATAATCTTGATTTACTTGATGTTCAGACCAAATACAAAATTAGTTTTATTTCCATTTCACACTACTTTGCCCCTCCCTCGAAAAATTTCTGAGGACGCCCATGCTGCTGAACACTTTTTTAACCTCTCGCACACAAGGTCCATTCTCGGACCTTATCTCAGTGTCATGGGACGACCATTAGTTGGGACCAGTTTTGTGTGTGTGTGTGTGTCTGTCGGATTGGAATTGAAGACCTACCACGAGCCGAACAAAGGCAATAACATTCGAGATTAATGGTTCACCCGCTAGCAATTGCTAATAAAAACACCTTTGTAACAATTGGAACTACCAGATCAATTAGCTAAAACGTTCTGCCAATTATACGAGTGGTACAATGATACTTGAGGGCTATCTGCGCTAGCCGTCCCTAATTTTGAAGTGATAGACTAGAAGGTAGAGAACTAGTCAATACATTCCACCACCATACGGACAGTGAGATTGACCGTTGCATTCTACCGCCTCCTTGGCTGAGTGAACGAATATGTTCGGTGACGAGATTCGAACCCGCGACCCGCAGATTATGAGTCAAGCGCCCTTACCCCAGGCCAACATGAATTTGACAAATATATTTCACACATTATATAAAAGTCTTTCGTTAACTAGAATTTGAATAGAAGAAACAATGAACGAAGTTAGAATACAACTGCACGAAATATTTCATCAAAATAGTAGAAATACAATCTGTAGTAAAAATTACTATGATTTAGTCCCCTGTTGGGTAAGCGGTAAGTTTACATATTTATAATGCTACATTCCGGAGTTCGATTCCAGTAGCATTTTTAGGATTTTTTTTGTTTGAGGGAGGGAGATAAAAAGTAGTTCCTAAATGAGACAGCGGTCAGTTAACGGACTTACAACGCTAAGATATGGGGTTTGATTCCCCGCGGTAGACACAGCA
The DNA here is from genome assembly GCF_000517525.1 of Limulus polyphemus. Lineage (NCBI taxonomy): Eukaryota > Metazoa > Arthropoda > Merostomata > Xiphosura > Limulidae > Limulus > Limulus polyphemus. The sequence continues at coordinate 9,502 of NW_013673179.1, forward strand.
GATAGCTCAATCTGGCTTTGCTCTTAAACAAACAGAAAAATAATAACACTTTCATGTCAGTGGGAGTCACAATGTAGATAATTTAAAATGTTTAAAGACATCTCCGATGTGGGACTGCTCTCCAATGGTGCTCTGCCCTATACTATCGCGAAGATAACCCATTCTGTAGCTCTGCGTTAAAACAAACTATGATTTGGCATTAACAATATAAGAAAGAAGAAATAATTTCTGTAAAATTAAGCATTTTGGTTCTTTAGAAAACAACTGCACTGAGAAAAAGTATTTATTTTACTTGTTGTTAATTGCTTAGATGCACAATAGGTTACATGTGTTGCGCCCACTGCAGGGATATAGCCTTGAATTTTAGCGTTATAAGCCGTCAAGTTGACCGCTGAGACATAAGTGGAGTACAAAACATGAACAAATGCAACCCGCGGCTGGCTTTTCATTACACTCGTGCCATGGTCAGTTAGTGTATAGAAAAAACTGTGACTGATCAAATTAAGTAGATATTTAGCGTAAAAGTAACACTACATTTGATGAATAGTTTTTTCTAGAGTAATATTTCCAGAACTATTTCTTATAATTTTTTTTCCCTTGGATTTGATGAAGTTCTGAAGCTCAAATTATACTAACCCATTGCTGATCAAAATTACCATAACACGTCGAGTTTTAATACTTTAATTTTTACAGAAAATCGAATTCAAAAGCAATATGATAAGGGGGTTAAAGTAAAACTTAAAACGATATGTTGCTATCTGCTTGTTTGTTAATTTCTGGTATAAATTCTTTCCAAGGAACTTCAGCGATACAAGTCCTTTCTTAATTAAAACTAGTTTATTCTTTCTCGATACAATTTTGTAATACTCAGAATTTCCACAGTCACTTTAAACTTAACAATCTTTATAACATACGCTATAAATCATAGTGATTCACACACTTTACTTACGGTGCTTACTGTTCGCTTGACTCAATTATCTATCTATCTCTTCAATCTATCTGCCTATCTATCGGGACGGCTAGCGGAGATAGCCCTCGTGTAGCTTTGCGCGAAATTCCAAAAACAAACAAACAAGTCCTCTACCCCCTCCTTCCCATTTCTCAAGTTTTCAGAAGTAATCACTTTGTTTAAAGTAACTAATCAGAGATTTTTCATAATCTGGTTTAGTTCAAGTTGAAGAAGGAGAAACCACTTTTTTCTGACGGTAAATTTCACACTGTATGTTGAGCTAATTTTAATCAAATTTAACGGAGTATTTATATGAACAGAATTTTATGCTTTTTGTGTCGTGGTGGTTACTTTTATGTCATTCTCTGATAAAACAATATGCAAGTTAAACTATGCTACTTTAGAGATAACTCGTATCGATAACCACTTTAGTGAAGTGTATTACTGCTGGGCCTATTGAAACACTCAGCTTTTTAATGAACAAGGCCGAGATAAGCCGCAGGTAATAAAATATTATTAGTAGTTATTGCTAACATCCGAGGCTGTTTTTCCTTCTATAGCGTGAATTTGTACAATTATCAACCAACACGTGTTTCATTTATCACTTCTTGGTGGGCTCATGGGTTGAGTAGACAATTTTTGACTTCACTTGACTAATATTGAATTTCATTATTTGGAATGTTCCTACAAATTATTTAATATTTTTATTTTTAGTGAACTTGCTTTTAAGTGTTGACATTTCCTAAGTGTAATTTATTCAATAATACTACGTTGTAGAACTACTAAAGTATCTGTTACTACAGCGGAAGTCGCGTGACTCTGGGAGCATGCGCGCTGGAGTTTCTAGAATTATCGGGGAACCCCGCGAATCTCCCAGTGTTTGCTAGACGCCCTCTTTTTTTAGTATATAAGCCTGGCGAGTAAAACCAGCGATAATTTAGCAGTGTAAGACTAGAGGGAAGGCAGCTAGTCATCACCACCCACCGCCAACTCTTGGGCTACTCTTTTACCAACGAATAGTGGGATTGACCGTCACATTATATCGCCCCCACGGCTGAAAGGGCGAGCATGTTTGGTGGGATGCGGATTCGAACCCGCGACCCTCAGATTTTGAGTCGAGCGCCTTATCCACCTGGCCATGCCGGGCGGTAGAGGACTTTCATAACTCGTGTGGTTTCACATCCATATCTACATGTGTATAATACCAAGCGCCTCTTTTTTAATCTTCGAATAAACATAGATGTAATTTCTGAACAAATATCTATTACCACAACAGCAGTGCCATAAATTTCACCAGATTCAATGTGAACTCTTAAAACTCAAGTCAAGTTTAACAACTACACAAATACGAGCTTAAGTAATGTCTATACCGATGATACAACTTAAAACAATCTTTGATATTTTGGAATGCTAAACAGATATTAGAAAAAAAAACAACACATTTGTATACAGATATTTGTAATCAAAAGTTCAGTAAATTTCTAAATATTTATATTCCAACGATATACCTAACATTTCAAAAACAATTAATCTCAGTGGCCTGTGGTATTCAGCTCCTATGTCATAGTAACACATATAGGTAATATCTATTATATTGTTACATTGGTGATGCTTTTATCTTGTTAAAATAAATATATTCCCCGCGGTGGACATAGCACAAACAGCCCAATATGCGTGGCTTTTCACTAAAAAACAAACAAAAATAAAATATCATAGATTTTTTGGGCCTAATTTAACCCCCCCCCCCAAAAAAAATTTACATGCGTAGTTAGAGAGAGACAGAGTTGGATAATAATAATAACTAGACAATAATAGTGAACATATATAATTAGAAGAATTACACGCTTCCTCTCTAGTTTTTTCATGCATTAATTCAACAGTGTTGCTCACCCCAAGGACGTTTCGTTGCTTCCTGCACGTCCGCCAGATGTCGGGACCACAATGACTCAGCAGTTTATAAAATTTACAACAAAATTTTCATTAAAAAAAATACCTAAAACACGGCATTACTGTTTTCATTTAAGTCTTAAGAAAACGTTTCGCCATTACGACTTCATCGGGATATAAAAGATACCCACTAACTGATTTTAGGTTTATATAAAAGATTTCAAAATAATTCGGGTCTGCGTAGCATTTTCAAAAACTTCAACTATATGTGAACCCTGCTTCCAATATTACATTGAAGCAAGATAAAGGCACAGATTCCGTTGGAGCTGCAACAGTGGATTTAATAAGTATGTGGTAGTATAAGATTGCTATGATTCCAGTATAATTGGTCATCTTTCACACGTAAACACCTGTCGATTTTTAAGGTGTGGCTGGAAGTGAAAACTTGGGGCTTGGAAAAATATGTTAATTTCAAGTTCTTATTTAATTTCTGTAGTGCATATTGGAGTATAAAAGACATTTAATAATAAAAATAAACAACCTAATAACATTTTTTTTCGATTTACAGCTTCTTCAGGAACGTTCCACTAACACACAAACAGTAACTAACACTAAAAAGCTTCAAATGGTTTAAATAGTAAATTCTAATCGAATCTGTAGCGTCCATTCTCTGTACAAATCCTTACTAAAGCTACCAAGTACATTGAAAGAAAATTTAACGCGTTCCTCAGGGTCCAAGGGATGTCTTTACGCTACAATTTGTTGAATATTAAAAGCAAGTTCAATCCGGAAAATCCCAAAGAGGGTGGTTTTGGATGTAGTTTTTCGAGACAAGTTTGCGCTTGTAAATTGATAAATTTCTCAGTGAAATACAGCATCCTCAAGTCTCCATACTAGCTAGTAATAAGGTACTTGCAGGGATTAAATTCAGTATATATCAATAAAGCCACATTCTCAGCATAATTAATTAAGCAATTGCCAACCTTTTATGCTTCTGCTTTCACCTTATGTTTAGCTTTCCATTGAGATACAAACGATTTCACCTGCAATTCGGTAGGGAAGGTGGAAGCATCACGATGGTCAGCAGTACAATGAGCAGACAGGAACACTTTGAAAGCAGCTACAGGCATGATATTGTACTTGGCTTCCTGAACAGTATCTACCAAGGTGGTTCTAAATGGTTCCTGAATACCTCTGCGTGTAATTTGGAGACTTCCATGCTTCTTGTGTTTGGCTGTTAAGCTCGTGATGCACTGATGGATTTCAGTCACCTTATCAGTTCAAATCACTTTTCGCAGCCGCAACGCTAAAAGAGTGCGGGAAATGCCACCTTTTTAGCCAATAAAAATTTCCAAAATATTTCAGTTCAAAGGAAGAAAAAACGGATTGGGTAGTTTTTTTCCCAACAAAAATATCCCCCAGTGGCTCGTGGGGGGGGGTCTGTTAAAATAGTTTTTCTCAGCAACTGCGATCACAGATGAACAGAAATATAGGACGGCGCTTATAATTATTTTATTTCTTCATCTTAGCGTTTGTTATTTCAGTCTTTAAGTTAGATAAAACTTTTGTTTACTGCAGACATAAATTTATTATATAAAACTTTTGCTTAGTGCAGATAGAAATTTATTGTTTGAACAATAAAAATTCCTTCAACAATAAGTTTTAAAACTTAACGTGTCAAATGCACGCTATAGATTCGATTACAATTTAACGGTTTGTGTTTTAATAGAACGCTCCTGAAAAAGCTGTAAAACGAAACGTTGAGTGTCCAATTAAAGGGGGAGGAAAAGTTTGATGTTATAAGGTCGTTTATGACTTTTATTAAATTTTCAAATCCTTCTTTACTGGTTTTGTTTAATCTTTTAATGATACCAGTAAATACGCTTAGTTTAAACGCAATAGGTTTTTGGGCCGGAAGGTTCTTGTTCGTAATCAGAGCCTTAACTTCACAGGTGAAGTATGGTTTCAGAGGCCATTTCTGTACTAAACGCTCTGCTGTGTGTTTTTTCAAATGTATAAAGCTCTCTTCTTTGAAATGTCCACTGATTGTACACTGTTTAACATTCTTGTAATTCGAACATCTTTTCTCGGAGAGATACCTTCTTCCAGTCATTAGTCTGTCAGAGGCGGCAATGTACATCGAATGGTCGGTAAATAGCAGTAAACAAATATATGGATATTTAAACACTCCGCCTGTGATGCCTCAGCTCTCATCTACAAAGTCCAACTACTACTTAATACAAACAAATCGTTTAAGCAAAGTACGGCTTACCTTCCGTACTAATGTTTTCATAAATCAGATTTTGTTAAAATAATAATAAGACATGTGGTACATGTAAAAAACAAAAACAAAAACTTTTACCAGTATTTAGTGGAACCACATAAAATGTTTTTTAAAAAGCTCAAATGTTGACTGGTTTAAAAAAATCTGAAATTTTATGCATGGGTCCAATTTTTAAAATCCGAACAGCTAAAATATAATAATTTAAAACCTCCTCACACACACAAGCATACAGCAACTTGCCTTAATTCCTCGAATGCATTATTTTTTTATGATTAAAATAAACGTGTGATACGAATGATACTTCGGACCATTAAAAATGTCAACAATTTAGAAAAAAAACACTTTAATAAAGTAAATGCTCAAATTTGAATAAAATAAATAGCCAGTACGTAGCAATGATACCAATACAACAAATGAATGAAAAATATTGGGATATTTTAGTGAAATATGATATAAATGATAGCTAACATGGAATCAATAATTAATGGAAAATATTGCCAAAGTAATTTTAACATTTTTTTAGGTTGTTGCTTGTTATCTAGATGATAAACATATTATGGATATGATGTACTGAAATTTTCAAGAGTCTTTTGATAAGATGCTACACAGAAGATTAGCTAAGACAAAAAAAATTAACGACTAGTTAATTGGATTGAACGAAGGATGAGTGACAGAGAGTAAAACGTCGTTATTAATGATGTCCATTAAAAGCTGACCTTTGCTACTTATGGTATTCTCGTGTGTCTCAGGGACCAGTACGTCAGCTCTCGTTTCTTCTGAGTTACATTATTATTACTGAAACGAACATAATTATTTGTATAAGATATATCTCGTACACTCAAAAGTTAAGGACAGGCATAACTAGTGAACTAGAAAAAGTTTGTTGATGACATTGAACTCGTATCTTTAGCTGTAGTGCGACTGTTGAGTTACCAAATGATGACTTGGATCAATTAGTAAATTAGACAAACAGTTCACAAATCATCTTTAATTACAATAAGTGCATGCTGATGCACCTGAATTACCCGAATTTGGATCATACGTTTAATAAACCACTCCACAGAGTGAATGAAGAAAACGGTTTCTGTATAGCGGCAGATTAAGTTAGTCTAGCATTGAGACAGTGCTTAACAAGATCGCAGGGACTATGGGTACTAAGAGAAGCACATCCTGGTTTGACGCGCAGTGGTTCTGCATATACTTGGTTCCCATCATATAAATGGGTTTCAGTTTTGTTCACTGGCTTTCAGTAACTCACTACAAAACATTCTTCCAACGTCAATGGTGCTCCATTGCCAATAGAAAAAACTAATAGGATTTTAAGGAGTAATTATAGACATTAATAACAAGTCAAAAAAGGTAATTATCTCTCTATACAAATCACTAGTTAGGCCTCATTTGAAATACTTCGTTACTTAAAGACGGGTATTAACTTATTGAAAAGGATTCTGAGAAAAGCTTCTAGGATGATTCTGGAAATGGGAGGTTATCTCAGAGAGACAGATAGAGATATTTGAAACTTATTTTTTCTTGAGAAAGTAAAGATAAGAAGTGATATTAATGAAGTTTAATGGAGATATTTGAAACTTATTTTTTCTTGAGAAAGTAAAGATAAGAAGTGATATTAATGAAGTTTACAAGATTATCTGGGAGATCAGTGGAATAAATGTCTCCTCATTTTCTTGTGGTCTACTGAATTCTAAGAACATAAGGACAAAATAATACAGGCTAGCCTGGCTAGGCTACAGTTAAGTGTTAATTGTCATTGTTTTTACCAACAAGCTACTTGGCTAGCCGAATGAGGTATAGTTAGTAGTAGTGGTAGTCAGTAACTAGCAAGGTATGGTTAGTAGTCAGTATGGTAGTCAGTAACTAGCAAGGTATGGTTAGTAGTAGTGGCAGTCAGTAACAAGCAAGGTATGGTTAGTAGTGGTAGTCAGTAACTAGCAAGGTATGGTTAGTAGTCAGTATGGTAGTCAGTAACTAGCAAGGTATGGTTAGTAGTCAGTATGGTAGTCAGTAACTAGCAAGGTATGGTTAGTAGTAGTGGTAGTCAGTAACTAGCAAGGTATGGTTAGTAGTTAGTAAATAGCAAGAGCTTAAAAGGGGAAACGAAAATTTCCTGCAATAATAAGGGTGGGTTTAATTTTTACTTTTCTTTTTATTGGGGTAAAAGTACGAGGATAGTATTGAAGGACCAAACTACCTGTTGTTGTCCGTATGTTATATTTCATGAATGAATTAAACAAGTTCATTATCTCACTTTACAGACAAAGTTTAAGAAGTATTACTATAGTCAAAATTTGTACGTAATGTCCACCTTAAACAATAAGACGTGTTAGCATGCCTTCTCAGAGGTTCAGAGAGGCCCGGGTCACTTCTGGTTTTTGAGGCCTCTGGCTATAATAAAAAATGATGAAACATGAAAGCACAGAAAAACAATCATTAGCCCAAAAGAAAATAAAACATAATTTGAATAATTAACTTGTATGTAAAATTTGCAGCTCTAAGCTGAGTATGTGTGTCACATTTTGGTCTGAATGGAAGCTACATAAAAACAAGTCGTGAAACTTAGCAAATGCAAAAAATAAGTGAGTAAATTCGAGACCCAGTTTGAGAGTGAGGCCTGCGCCAAGTGCCCCCCCCCCCTCTAATAAGATAAGCCCTACGTGTTAGCTCAACATAACGGAGAGACAGGATTTCGAAATTAACAATTCAAACTCTCAAATGTTTATTTTTTAGCTCAACATTTGGAACCACTATAGAACTTCCATATTTCATCCGTTTTTATTTTTGATCTTTTAGTATATTTTAAACGTGTGTTCTAAATAATAAAATATTTATTATTTATTAATTTGTTTGAAAGAAATGCACAAATTTATCATATACAAATTCATTTTTTTTAAAATAATCTATAAAATTCTATATTTATAATATACATATTATCTTACAACAGATAAACAGTATTTTGAAGAAAAATTTAAAAACATAGCCCAGTATATATCAATAATAACATAATAACTAATATAGTATCGTATTAATAGTTGTACCAAATACGCGAATTTGCCTTAAATACCCGAGTTTGATAATGAAGGAAGAGTTTACATCACACTACACGCCTTCATCACTACGTAAGTCAATAACCACAGTAATCGAATTTAAAAGTGTGTACGTCAAAACAGTTTATGTTCTGTTACCGTAACTAGGAGATGCCAACACTAAACTACGGATTTAACTTGATGGAATACGTAACTTATCCATTATGTCAGATAATCAAAATACGAGGAAAAGTTACCTTTATATTTTTCAGTATATTCAAAAGCTGGGACATCCTTTTGATGAAGAAAATGTAACGTGCGATTTTCGTTTTCGGTCGGCATGATGAAATGTTGGAGACGCTAGTTTGCGCGTCTGCTACAGTGGTAATAAACCAGAAAACGTGATCTCGTGTAAATGATGAAGTAACTTGCGTGAGGTTTGTATATAAAAAAATTTGTTGCATCAGAGCTACGCCCTCTAGTGAAAACTAATAGTTAAAAAGAATAATTCATCTGAAACTATCGAACACTTCAATTCGACTTTTTATTTCGCATCACATGATAATGCTATACCGTTTAAGGTATAGACTGAATTATTGTTTTACACCTAAAAGCCTTATTTATGGTATAAGTTCATATATATCCATATAGTTTTAAGAGTTACTCAGCTATCGATAGGTTTTGTTGTTGTTCAGCGCTAAGTTACACAATGGGCTACATTTTGCCCACCATTAGTGTTTCAGCTATCGTATTTAAATAGCCCCCCCCCCTCCTCCCAATGGCACAGCAGTATGTTTGTGGACTTCTACTGCTAGAAACCGGGTTTCAATACCCGTGGTGGGCAGTGCACAGATAGCCTTTTGTGTAGCTTTGTACTTAATTACAAACAACAACGACTCTAAGTATGTATGTGTTTGTGGCATGGTTATTTACATTATGGAAATATTTACTACTTAAATATATTCAGCAGAAAGTTGACAAAATTTCATTCCCTTGAAACCTAGAATATACCAAAATTAAGTTCATGACCACACATTATGATAATAAATTACCCACAAATATGTTTAATTAAGGAGGGAAGATCTGAATGCATTCGAGGGATCTAAAAGGGTCGATGTGGACTCTTGAATATTCAGAAAATGTAAAAAATAAGGAAATGGAACATAAAAACAGAGAGAACTCCAAAACTATCTTTTAAATGTAAAATCGCCAACAATGCACACTGAAGATGTGGAATTGTAGAATATTTTCACTGTAAATTGTATAACTGACATAATAGTTTCACTATAAGCTGTATAACTGGCATAAAAATGTGCTCTGTAAATTGTATAACTGACATAATATTTTCACTGTAAATTGTATTAGTGGTATAATATTTTCATTGTAAATTGTATAACTGGCATAATAGTTTCACTATAAGCTGTATAACTGGCATAAAAATGTGCTCTGTAAATTGTATAACTGACATAATATTTTCACTGTAAATTGTATAACTGACATAATATTTTCATTGTAAATTGTATTAGTAGTATAATATTTTCATTGTAAATTGTATAACTGGCATAATAGTTTCATTGTAAATTGTATTAGTGGTATAATATTTTCATTGTAAATTGTATAACTGGCATAATAGTTTCATTGTAAATTGTATAACTGACATAATATTTTCATTGTAAATTGTATAACTGACATAATATTTTCACTATAAGTTGTATAACTGGCATAAAAATTTTCACTTTAAATTGTATAACTGACATAATATTTTCACTGTAAATTGTATAACTGGTATAACAGTTTCATTGTAAATTGTATAACTGACATAATATTTTCACTGTAAATTGTATAACTGGTATAACAGTTTCATTGTAATTTGTATAACTAACATAATATTTTAGTAAAAATGTTACAAACCTAGCGTTACTGTTGGCCGTTGGAGACGCTCATTTCTAAATACCGTAATATTACGTCGTATGCTTCACAGAAGACAAACTTTCTGTGTTTTATTTTTATAGATAATTATAACCACTTATAAGTCAATAAACTAGCAGTAACATGCTATACATAATTATGTACCTAAATATAAAACCATCTCCAGCTGCGAGTTTTGATTTACAATTATAATCACCTATAAGTAATGAAACTAAGGGGAGTACCTATTCCCTATAATTGTATTTAAATATAATACAATCTTTATGTGCACCTGTTTTCATTTATAATGATAATTTGTAAACTATTAATGTGTTTATTTGTTTGTTTCAAAAATTTCCAACAATGCTACGTATAGAGCTATCTGCGCATAACCATCCATAATTTTAAACTGATAGACTATAGGGTAGGCTGCTAGTCAACAGCACAGCGGTATGTCTGCGGACTTACAACGTTCGAAACCGGGTTTCGATACTCGTGGTGGGCAGAGCACAGATAGCCCATTGTGTAGCTTTTTGCATAATTACAAACAAACAAAGCTAGTCAACAGCACTCACCGCCAATTCTTGGGCTACTAGATCGAAGTTTGTTCGTTTGTTTGGAAATAAGCACATAGCTACACAAAAGGCTATCTGTATTCTAGCCACCACGGGTATCGAAACCCAGTTTTTAGCGTTATAAGTCCGCTGTGCCACTGGGGGCTACTCGACCAAATAGTGAGATTTAACCGTTTCGCTTATAGAGTGCGCCCACGGCTCCAAAGTGCGGAACATCGGGTCGCAAACCATGATCCTCGGTTTCACACTCCAGATACGTCAATCACTTGATCACGCTTGGTTCATTTTCAGAAAGTTCATTTAAATATCATAAACGTATAGAAGTAATGGCTGGACTAAAATAAAACTGAATGTTGCAAAAATAAACAAATTTAAAAATGTTCTGGAATTATCAACGAAAAAAAAATAATTAACGATAATTTTGGTATTTCTTTGATAAAATGAAATCAATTTAAAGTTTTGTATTTCAAACAAGAATTTTCATCACCAAATGATATACTGAAGAACCTTTCGTCCTAAACATATCAGTATTTTTCCATAATGTATCGCAATTGTAAAATTTCAAGAAATCAACAATCAGAAAATTGAGATATTTTAACAAGTACAGGCTGTCTGAAAAACTATGGAACCATAAGCACTTCAACGAATTTTACAGAATGTGTCCCTCATGCTGTTCTTGTAATTCGAAACAAGTCTGGAGACGGTATTTCCTTTCTCTTTAAACACCGCGAAACATATTTGAGTCATTTGTCAATGGTCCAACACTCGTCGCGAATTCACTGTTTCAAATGTTCGATGTCCCTGATCTTCTCTTTGTACCCTGGCGCTTTTAGTAGTCCCCAGAAAAAAGAAATCCATGGGAGTCAAGTCCGTAGATCTTGGGGCTCATTCTCGGGGACCACCTCTGCCAATCCAATGCTCTGGGAAGGTGTAATTCAGCCAAGTTCGGACTTCTGAGCTGCAAATCACCTATGTTTCAAGACTTTTCGGACACCCTGTATTTCAGAGTTTTTGTTTTATTAGATATTAATCTGTATATCACAAAAGGTGTCGCAAAGTCTTAAAATAAATAAGGTTTCGCTGAAAGAAAAAATTACTTTTTATAATGTATGAAATGTAGGTTATTTGATTGTTTGTTTAGAGTAAAGTCACATTAGACTCTGTCCACCACGGGGAATCGAACATCGGATTTTAGCGTTGTAAGTCAGTAAATTTACCTTTGACCAATGAGTTTTAGTTCAAAATGAATATTTTCGTGTGCCATTGTATATTTTGTTCAATGGACGAGTTATTCTGATGAAATGTTGTATGTGTTCATTCGAGCATCAAGGATGCCCCCATACGAGACTAAGTGGGTTATAGTAATGTCACACAAAAGTTTGGGGAACAAAAGAGCCATGGCCAGGTAGTTAGGGCGCTCGACTCGCAATCTGAGGGTCGCGGGTTCAAATCCCCGTCCCACCAAACTTGCTCACCCTTTCAGCCGTGGGGGCGATATAATGTGACGGTAAAAAAGTAGCCCAAGAGTTGGCGGTGGGTGGTGATGACTAGCTGCCTTCCCTCTAGTGTTACACTGCTAAATTAGGGACGGCTAGCGCAGATAGCCTTCGTGTAGCTTTCAAAACAAACAAACAAACAAAAAGGGCCCCGCTCTTCAAGTTGCCCTGGGCTACGCAGAGGTTAGAGCCGGCACTGACTAGTTTCACTCGAAACCCACGCAGTTCACTGTACTTTGTAAATGTAACATTGTGCAGAACAGGAAAGTTTTCGAGCAACGCAAAAAATAGCACTAAACGAAAAAAAAAATCTGGGATTAATAAAACAAACAAACAGACAACAACAACGAAGGCACTATAACTCGCCTTTTTGTTCATTAATACCTGATGGGTTATTATTTAAAAATAACTAAGATTTACCTAAAAAATTATGGAATACTGAAAAAAAGATGGCGTTACCCTAAAGAATATTTTACAGTTTTAAAAATTCTTCCACGAGATAATATGAAGGCTTGTATATAGAAAGTTGAAATGCAGTAGTGTGATCAGTACAGATTGTAGTAAACAAGTATTAATAAACTTTATACACACTTTATAAACTAATTGCCCTACTTTTTGACATATCTGGGAACTGCATAATTTATGTCATAGGCCTAAACCTAATACTGTGTTTTGGCACACACATATTAAAGCTTTCTCATCACGTCACGAAAAGTTATTGAAAGCCGATTAATTTCTTTAGCATTTATTTTTCTAGGCTAACAAACCTTAACATTTCGTAATTCTAATAGGCAATCATTCCTAACACTATATCATAAACAGATATTGTATTACGGGCTTGACAGTGGTGAAAAAGTTGAAGAAATGAAGCTAAATATCAGTAAGAATGTTAACTTAATATTCTAGAATAGTAGCTATTCTCCTCAGTATATTTAGGATGAAGAACCCCCTATGATGACTCCAAGAACTAATAAGCACTTCTTTAGAACTATTCAATAGAAAAGACGTTAATTAGTAAAACAGTAAAATGTTAAAAGTAACAATGTAAATAAAATATGTGAATTTCATCAACAAGGTAAACACACACAGATGTTAAAACTGTGTAAAAATGTTTTTCTCCCGTAGTTTGTATTTATTTATTTTCTTGTGAGTTTGTGCTGTTGTTGTTGTTTAACAAGGTAAACACACACAGATGTTAAAACTGTGTAAAAATGTTTTTCTCCCGTAGTTTTTATTTATCTATTTTCTTGTGAGTTTATGCTGTTGTTGTTGTTTAACAAGGTAAACACACACAGATGTTAAAACTGTGTAAAAATGTTTTTCTCCCGTAGTTTTATTTATCTATTTTCTTGTGAGTTTATGCTGTTGTTGTTGTTTAAGCAAATCAACATTAGACTATCCGCTTTGTCCACAGCGGGGACTCGAACTCCAGATTTTAGAGTTGTAAATCCGTAGACTTACCGTTTATGATGTTAGATAAATTTGAAATTTACGTTAATTGGTTAACATATTTAATTTATTTATATTATTTTTGCGACGCTAACGAGGTAGTCACATTTGTAAAACATTGGGTATTTATCAAGAAAAATGTGTTTTAGATGTTGAAACGTTAGTTTGATTCAGACAACATCACCAACACAGACTATATTTCATTTGAAAAGAGTTGACTATAGCTTCAATCTTATTTGAAGTTTTTATTAGGCTAGTAATGTAAGTGTTAACAGCTGTAAGTTCAAGCCGAAAATGTTCTGATGGATAAGATAGCGAAACTTTATTTGATATGCCATATCATGGAGGCTGGGGGGGGGGAGAAGAATAAACATACCCCCACTAGTTAATATGTCAAATGTTTAAACATCTTGTCTTTTACCATAGCAGTTTTGCAGGAAAATTTTAACATTAAGTAATCAATTTAGCTGGTTGTTGACAGTTTGTTTTGTTTGTAATTAAGCACAAAGCTACACAATGGGCCATCTGTGCTCTGCCCACCACGGGTATCAAAACTCGGATTCTAGCGCTGTGCTACTGGGGGGGGGGCGGTTGTTGACAGAATACAGTTTTCCCAAAATGTTGTTAAAAATAAAGAAAGTGGTAAAGACCAACAAATAGAGATGGAAAACCTTGAATTTGCTTTCCACTTATGCGCCTTGGTTATCTATGAGCCAATTTAAGCCACGTAAATACATAACATAAAGATAAATATGTATTTTTTTTTTTCAGAATGTTAACTATAATATTAACTTCATAATATAATTATGTTTTCTAACCCAAGAGAGGAAACACAACATGAATATCAAATAAAAAACGCTTATACATAAGCTGCACCGCTAAAACATTTCTCATGATTCGAGTGACAGAGTGTCACGTCACAACTTATTTGGTAAGTGCAATGTTTATCCTGTCTCTCACTGCGTGCAAGCTCGATCAGCCAAGTAAATAAATGTCTGCCCTCAAACTATCAGAAGACACTTTTCTCGCTATCAAAATGTTTATCCTAAGAGCTCTTGTGATGATTGGCGCCCTCTAACCTTTGCTCTTTGTTTTCTTTTCGTCAGGTCATTCTTTTTTTTTTTTAGATTTGAGTACCGCAAACTAAGTAGACTTATATCATACTTATTTATGCATTTTGTCAATTTTTTTTATCACAATGCATCATTGGAATTATCTTTATGAACGTATTTATCCAAATAATTTGTGAATTATAACAAAAGATCTGTAGTAATGTATATTTTTCAGAATGTAACAAAAAAAAAGGAAATATATTGTAATTATCGGGTTTTGAGTAATTATTTTATCTTACTATTTAAATGTCATGGTTGCTGCCTCACTATGGTTAAAATTCAGGAAGATTTTGACCGAAGAAAACTGTACTTTTATTTTGTTGTTATGGAGTATGTTTGAAGTCAAGCAGAAAGCTACACATTGGGCTATCTATGCTCTGCCCACCACGGGTGTCGAAACCCGGTTTCTAGCGTTGTAAGTCTGCAGACATGCCGCTGTGCCACTGGGGGGCTTGTAGTTATGGATACGTTACAAAGGTTATCTGCCGCCCTTATTTTGAAGTACTGACCAGAAGGAAATCAGTCAGTCAGAAACACCCTACCACCCACTATACGTGCTATGGGATCGACTGTCACTATTATAACGCACCCATAGCTTAATGCGTGGGGCAGAATATTTTATGGTGTCATACAGATTCGAACCCAGCTGGGCCCGGCATGGCCAGGTGGTTAGGGCGCTCGACTCGCAATCTACTCTTTTACCAACGAATAGTGGGATTGACCGTCACATTATAACGCCCCCACGGCTGAAAGGGCGAGCATGTTTGGTGTGACAGGGATTCGAACCCGCGACCCGCAGATTGCGAGTCAAGCGCCCTAACCACCTGGCCATGCCGGGCCATCACAATAATACTAATACAAATACGG
The DNA here is from genome assembly GCF_000517525.1 of Limulus polyphemus. Taxonomy (NCBI): domain Eukaryota; kingdom Metazoa; phylum Arthropoda; class Merostomata; order Xiphosura; family Limulidae; genus Limulus; species Limulus polyphemus. The sequence continues at coordinate 25,067 of NW_013673179.1, forward strand.
GCAAGTGATCGTATGTCTACTTTAGACAAAAAAGTGTGTGTGACTAACAAAAGATACAACACAGACTTTATAAAAATCTGCCCTTATTAGCGAGCTTCCTCCTACTCCCCCGAAATTTAAATTAAACCATATGAATAATAAAATATCAAGTGAAAAAATAATCCAAGTTACATAAATTGCAGTTAACTAATGCATAAATAACCTCTCGTAAATCCATATTTTAATTTTAATCATTACTTTACTTCAAAGCGCTTCACAATACATTACTATTATCGTGAATCAAACGCTGGATTAAAAATACTTGACAATAGTGTAGGAAACTCCATATCGTTGACGTACACGAACATATAACCTTAAGGTACACTCTAGAGCCGAAAGTTAAAAGTGACGAAACTCAGCAGAAACCTAACTGCTGAACACTTATACAAACTGAAGAACACAAATAAAACAAAACTACATAGTTAGTTCTTTCTGTTCCCATTGGAACACAGAATTATAATAAATCTTCACGTTTCCTCGTCACACGCAGCTTCTTTGACCTTCCTCTAGTTCATGTTCATTTCTTGCAAGTCTTCTTTAATGGTAGTACGTTAGGTTTTCTTTGGACGGCCACGTTTCGTACAGCCATGTAGTGATACCCAGTCCAGTGGTGTCTTAGCTAGTTGATTATCTGGAAGTCTGATGACATGAAAGTCGGCTTCAATATGCAGTCAGTCGAAATATCTTCAAGTCGCTTTGTCGTAGGACCTTTTCATTGATAACGTGGTTTCTGTTGTAGGACCTCTTCATTGGTGACGTGGTCTCTGTTGTAGGACCTCTTCATTGGTGATGTGGTCTCTGTCATAGGACTTCTTCATTGGTGATGTGGCCTCTGTCGTAAGACCTCTTCATTGATGACGTGGTCTCTGTCATAGGACTTCTTCATTGGTGATGTGGTCTCTGTTGTAGGACCTATTCATTGATAACGTGATTTCTGTTGTAGGACCTCTTCATTGATGACGTGGTTTCTGTTGTAGGATCTTTTCGTTGATAACGTGGTCTCTGTTGTAGGACCTCTTCATTGATGACGTGGTCTCTGTCATAGGACTTCTTCATTGGTGATGTGGCCTCTGTCGTAAGACCTCTTCATTGGTGATGTAGTCTTTGTCATAGTACTCCTTCATTGGTGATGTGGCCTCTGTCGTAAGACTTCTTCATTGGTGACGTGGTTTCTGTTGTAGGATCTCTTCATTGGTGATGTGGCCTCTGTCATAGGACTTCTTCATTGGTGATGTGGCCTCTGTCGTAAGACCTCTTCATTGACGACGTGGTCTCTGTCATAGGACTTCTTCATTGGTGATGTGGTCTCTGTTGTAGGACCTATTCATTGATGGTGTGGTCTCTGTTGTAGGACTTCTTCATTGATGGTGTGGTCTCTGTCATATGACTCTTCATTGGTGACGTGGTCTCTGTTGTAGGACCTCTTCATTGATGACGTAGTCTCTGTCACAGGACTTCTTCATTGGTGATGTGGTCTCTGTTGTAGGACCTATTCATTGATGGTGTGGTCTCTGTCATATGACTCTTCATTGGTGACGTAGTCTTTGTCATAGGACTTCTTCATTGGTGATGTGGCTCTGTCGTAAGACCTCTTCATTGGTGACGTGGTCTCTGTGTGAGTTACTCAAAATTTTGCTGATACATTTCTAGTAGAAAATTATAAGTTCCTGATATACTTTTGTTGTCCTCTTCCACGTCTCGCAAGCGTATACGGCCGTTGCTAAGACCACACAGCTATAAAGCCGAGGTTTCGTGGTCATGTGGCTGGTATTACTGGATCAAATGTTTCCAAGTGGTTGGAACACTGCTGTCTAATGTTACAGACAAACGTTAACCTCGGTTTTCATATCTCCATCAGTTGCGATGTCACTGTCGGAGTATTTGAAGTGGTTAACACTTTCGATATTTAGTTGGTTGACTGTTATAGTGCGGCCCTGATGCCGTCCAAATAAGAATAACCTTGGTCTTCTCGCTACTTATTCTCAGGCCAACTTTCTCGGCATTACACTCAGGGTCAGTAGTCATCCGTTGTAGTGTCTCATGTTTGGCTCAGTAAGAATATGTCATCAGCGAAATCAAGGTCCGATGACCCAAGTATGCAAAAATCTTTTTTTTTTTAAATCTGAACTATTCAACCCAAGCATGACCTTAAACATGCCAACAAACCTGGACTCCTTATTACACATTGCCCCGTGATATGCGCTTCTTACCTCCCACATCTAGCGGGAAGTGTCCATGACTGTCTATAGTTATTACCAGATTGGCCAACAAGAATAGTTCAGCTCACAGCTTAAATGATTTGTTATTCTAAAAAAAAAAAAGAGGCTAATTTCAAGCTAACTCAGCTCGCTCTTGAAAGCTACTAATTTGCTTGAATGACCCCATGCGTCCAAAAGGGGAACCACGAAAAGCAAAATTTTTTTTTCTACTTTTTAACTAAAGGGGTTAGAACACATATAGTACTTCACATACTGCAGCCTTCCCCCACCTTCCTTCCTTCCCAGGCCATCCCGACCGTCTCTAATTTTCGAACTATAAAAAAGAAAGGCCAAATTAAACTTTACCCAAATAACGTACTCTTCTTGCACTTGCCCAGAAATACTTAAACCAGTAGTTTCCAAACTGTGCATGGCCATGTGTTTAGGGCGCTTAACTAGCAACCTGCGGGTCGCATGTTCGATGCTCCTTCCCACTAAACATGCTCGCCCTTTCAGTCGTGGGGGCGTTATAAGTGAAAGTCAATCTCACTATTCGTTGGTAAAAGAGTATCCCAAGAGTGGCGGTGGGTGGTGATGACTACTTAGTTGCCTTCCCTCTGGTTTATATCACTGCTATATTAGGGACGCCTAGCACAGATAGCCCTCGTGTAGCTGTGCGCGAAATTCAAACCAAATAAAATGTGTCGCGACAAGGATAATACACACATATAAATTGATAACATAAAACGGACATGGTCCTGAAAAGGAAAGTACCAACAGAAATACATTAACCCCATATCAAACCAGCCAACCATAAAAAAAACTGAACCACAGAAAAAAAAACAATCAACAACAACCGTACAGAAGGGAGGAAGAGGTCTATTTGAACCTGACCCTCCCAGGTCGATGACCTAAATCCCGATTCGGAAAGAAGAAGACAAGTTGCTAGCGATGTCGCGAGACTTTCACCAAACGAAGAATAATTAAGAACATTAAAAGGAAAACTCTACAAAGAAATATATTGCAAGTGGTAGCAGAGTGACGCGCAAATCAACTTAAATGGGTTAGGGTGTCGCCAGTGAAAAAAGTTTGGGAGCCACTGATATAAACAACTCTACAAAATAAAGCAAACGCGCTACAGGTATTACCCACCCCTTTATGTCTAAAACACCATGATGGCAGATACAAAATGATATCAAGCAGGAAAAGTACTCTTTAACAATGATATCAGAAATGAAATGTCTCTTTAATAAGGAAAAACCTACCATATTTTAATAGAGGGTACTCTAACAAGCTACGGTTAAGACATATAAACCTGTAAGGAATGAAATACATATAACAAAACCTTTATATACATCAAACCTCACAATAAAACAACAACTTTACATATGGAAAATATAAGAAAACATTCTTTAACACTAACAATTTTTCATATATAAAACCAATTGCCCAGCGGTAAGTCTGCGGACATATAACACTAAAAAATCGGGTTTCAATATCTGTCGTGGGCACAATACAGATAGCCCATTGTATAGCTTTGTACTTGACTACAAATAATTATGCATAAAAACCATTACATTAAATAAACCCTAACATGAAGACTACAGGAAAATTACCTTATGGCTACATAAAAACCTACTTTTTAACCAAGAACATACATTACAATAAATCTTAAATAAAGTTGATACATAGAACATACTCTTTAAGCATACATTAAACATACATTACAATAAATCTTAAACAAAGTTGATACATAGAACATACTCTTTAAGCATACATTAAACATACATTACAATAAATCTTAAACAAAGTTGATACATAGAACATACTCTTTAATTAGTCAAAACTACATATAAACATGGTTAATTAAGAAAATGCACACACGCATATACATTTTCGAAAAGATTGAGAACCACTCTTTTATTGTATATTCAGGATTAAGGAGAAAATGGAGTTTTTTCTTCTTTTAAAAAATAAGATAAGTAAAAATATACTGAATGTATATCTTAAGGGGCTAGGTACAAATTTTCTTCTATTAGTTAGTCTTAGTGTTTATAACGCTAAAAATCGGTGTTCGATATCCGCACTGGGCAGACAACAGAAGCCCATTCTGTAACTTTGCGCTTAACAGCAAATAAAGTATTAAAATAATACTGAGTACAGTTATTTTGACTTAAAAATATTTTAACAAGAATATTTTAATTAATATTAAATTGACTTTTATGATTATTAAGTTATTCAATAAAAAGAATGGCCGATATCGAGATATTTAAATTATAGGCTTCTATTATTAGTTTTTTGTTGTTGTTGAATTTCACTTCAACATACTATTTTTGAAGCAACAGATTAGAGAAAGGGCAGTTAATCAACACCACCCATCGTCAACCCTTGGACCACCCGTTATCACGGTTGAAAGAAAGAGCTTATTTGGCGCCAGGTTTTGATCCCGCGATCCACAGATTGCGAGTCGAAGGCCCTAACCACCAGCTATGAATTATCATGAACCATTAATCTAGACACATCTCATGAAACATGAAATCACATTATGTTAACAAATTACCTTAATTTATTTAAACTATCAAAGCAAACATTATTATAACTAGCAGACGTACCAGTGTGATGCACTGTGAGAAGTTTATGAAAGTGTTTTGTTTCCAAAATATGTCAGTGGCAAGATACTGATTGAAAGTTCATAAGAATAAAATCATTAATGTCATTAGTAAATGAAATAGTCTCCATTCTTGTCGATGATGCTTTTCCATCTTACAATCAGATTGTTAATGTC
>NW_013673179.1:30943-36274 GCF_000517525.1 Limulus polyphemus
TTATGTTAAGAACAAAAAATAGAAGCACAATTTCCTATCCTTTGTTACAAACGCCCCCCCCCCCACGTGGCACAGCGGTATTGTCTGCGGACTTACAACGCTAGAAACCGGGTTTCGATACCCGTGGGAGCAGAGCACAGATAGCCCATTGTGTAGCTTTGTGCATAACTTCAAACAAACAAACATGTTGTTACAAACGAGTTTTTTTTTCACCCGTCGCGGACTTGCAACGCTAAAAATCAGGTGTTCGATTCTTCTCGGGGGACACAGCAGATAGCACGATGTGGCTTTGCTATAAGAAAATATACATACACATTCCTTCGCAATTTGCCCCCAGTGGCACAGAGGTCTGCGAACTTACAACGCTAGAAACCGGTTTTCGATACCCATGGTGGGCACAGCACAGATAGCCCATTGTGTAGCTTTGTGCTTAATTACAAACACACAAAATTCCCCCGTACTCCAGATAGTTATAAAACAATAGCATCCTTACCTTCACAGTTTCACCAGAAACGAAATTTCCTTGCCTGTTTGTGTATGCGTGTAAAACAGTTGACCCTTATATTCAAGCTCGTTAATTCTTTCGTGACAGAATGGTTAAACCTGTTTCATTTATTGAACTTTTTGGGCAATTCTTTATTACTTTTAAGTTGGAGAAGGAGCATTCTGCTGCTGTTACTGTGATAAGGAAATGTAAGGAACAGCAAGTATGGTAAACACACAGCTGGAAATGCTGTAGAAAGCACATGGTTATATTCCATACGTAAAGAAGCAAATTCTTTAACAGAGTTTAATTTTGAAAGTTCAAATTTCAAACATGCTGTTAAAAAGTATAACTCTTCTGGTAGTAGTGGGCCCGGCATGGCCAGGTGGTTATGGCGCTCGACTCGCAATCTGAGGATCGCGGGTTCGAATCCCCGTCACACCAAACTTGCTGCCCTTTCAGCCGTGGGGGGGGGCGTTATAATGTGACGGTAAAAGAGTAGTCCAAGAGTTGACGGTGGGTGGTTGATCACTAGCTGCCTTCCCTCTAGTCTTACACTGCTAAATTAGGGATGGCTAGCACAGATAGCCCTCGTGTAGCTTTGCGCGAAATTCAAAACAAATCAAACTGGTTGTAGTGTGGCAGACAGGTAGTCTTGTAAGTCTTTACTAGTGATTCTCCTGCACTGTAGGGCTCATCATGTGTTAAAGTAGCTAATGATTATGGTAGAATAAGACGGAAAGTATCGGCTATTTCTGTAAGTCCTGGGGGTTGTTTAGATGTATTGACTTTATATCCAAAGTTCGAAAAAACTTTACAAAATTTTAACTCTACCTTCAACACCCAATTCATCAAAACGTCTTTTTACTTGCTTAACATTTTAGTTCAGGGCCCCAGGCGTTGAGGTTTCATTTAGTTCATCGAATGTGCTTCTCAAAGACGTTATTTAATTATAAGGGTTCTGTAGCAATCCAGATTTTTTACTGTGTGTTTGGTTGGAACAGTTTAGATACAGCATCAATACAGTTATATGTTTGTTTCAATTACTATGAAAAACACAACATTGAACGACTGCAGATGTTTTAGTAAAGAATTGAATTCATTGTATTCCTCAGACTTTTCACTTGTAACTGCGATTTTTGACAGATTTTGTAGCTCATATATAAAGCTATAATACAAAAGTTACCGAACAACTATTGCGTGATGATCATCAGACGAGACATGATGTTTTTAGTGTTGTAACAGAATGAGATTCCACTAGTGCTAACAGTAAGTCCCATCTTCTGATAGTGTCCAAAAAAACACATGAAGTCAATCGTAAAAGTTGTGTAGTTAGTGAAGCATTTTTACAAATGTTTCTGTGACGATAATTAAAACTTTTTCGTGAATACTGATGTATAATACACAGCTGAAAAAAGACGTGCACATTAACGTATACCCATTGGACGATTTACAAGGACAGTTAACCAAATGAAGAAATGAATACAAAGTTGACCAAGATGCATTCCAAGCTGCAGTAGAAGAAATCGAAACCAAATATTAAACAGACACGTGCATAGCAGAGAGAAAGGTCACAGAAAGGTTATATTAGCTTCATTAACTAAAGGAAGTAAGCCACATACAAAATGACTGGTGGAACTTTGATCGGAACAAAAACGTGGAGACATGCGTGCTAATAGACTGCCGTCTGTACAGCTATAGTGACCACTACCAATCATATCTAAATGTTTGTTGTTGTTGTTTAAATGATTCAGCAAAATTAAAACCAATGGAGCAGAAAGCCTACTTGTAATCCAAGTATATGGTGTTAATTGAAGAGTCGTAAGGACAGTAGCAGTCATATACTTACAGAGTTTTTTAGGCGGAAATTTCGTCACATTCTATAACACAGTCACGGTCAGGAGTCAGTATTTCAGCGTCTGTGTTAAACGCTGTTTTCGTTGCAGGAGAACTAACTTCTGAGTTGAAAACACAAGGTTTATTCCCATTTTTATGAGCGTAATAAGGAAATGATAAGTAATATGTATGAATAATAATATGAAAAGAGAATTCACTTATAGATTTAGTACGTTTTGTGGAAAAAGTAATAACTTTGTTGAGAGATATTTTAGAAGTGTTAAACAGATTGCATAAATTAAACTATGTCTGAATGAACGTTAGGTAACAATTTAATTGATAATTTATCCATTGTAGTAGCAGATTTGATGAGTTTTATTGAAGGTCTAATTAATAAACAATTGCTCGCTGAGAACGAAGAATTTGATGTAGAGTTTTTTTCAGATAATTTCGATACTGTGAATGTAGATGAATATTTTATATTAAAGCATGATTTGTTGCTTGTATCTCAGTCTCCGAGTCCATTCTTTATTCTAGCCGTAAACTTCCTCGAGTTGATGACTCGTGTGCTGCATAACCTGGATTTCAATAAGTTCATTTGTAACTGGTGTTAAAGTCGGACCCCAAACGACTAGCCTTCCGGCCTCTCGTTACATCACCACGAGGTACTCGCTCTCGTATTTTCGTCTGGACATCTCAATACACACCATCACACATCCTTGACCACGAGGCCTTTCCAGATCAAGACTTTTTTGTTCAGGAACTGAAAAATTCTTCAAATCTTAGAAATGACTCCTGGATTTTAGTTTCAGCTGGTTTATCACATTAATCAGCCATATCTTAAAATTTATCTCAACTGATCCCTTTTAGCTGTGTATTCGGGTGTATCAATTATTATTGAATACAACGGTGCATCTCTTTACATCATTTATTGTGATTTCTGAACGCGATTTGTTAACATTTCAATAATTTGTTTTTGTATTGTAGGGCTGAAACAAGTAATAGAAACTTTAGGCTTCCTTGCTATTCCTCCAAGGCAGGCCCGGCATGGCCAGGTGGTTAGGGCACTCGACTCGCAATCTGAGGGTCGCGGGTTCGCCCTTTCAGCCGTGGGGGCGTTATAATGTGATGGTCAATCCCACTATTCGTTGGTAAAAGAGCAGATCAAGAGTTGGCGGTGGGTGATGATGACTAGCTGCCTTCCCTCTAGTCTTACACTGCTAAATTAGGGACGGCTAGCGCAGATAGCCCTCGTGTAGCTTTGCGCGAAATTCAAAACAAACAAATCCTCCAAGGCAGGATCATATTTACTTAAAGAGTTCAATAACTGAGAAATAAATCCACAGCCAGCTTGACCTATTTCTTCCACATGACCCTAAAAAGCCAAGTGTGAAATACCAAGTGTCAAAGTTACATGCTTCATGTTAATTTCTACGGCTTCGTCTACCGTTCCATGTACCCGCTACTATTCATACTGTTACGTCTCCGTTCGTTAGTTAATTTCCGTAAATTCGTTCCGACGAAACTTTAGCTACACAAGTCCTTTCTTAAATAAAACTGGTTTATTCTTTCCGAATACAACTTTATTATACACTTAATTTCAACAGTCGCTCTATAACAAACGCCATAACTAACGTCTCACGTGGCCAACAATATTCTGTCCACATACATTCAATTACTCATTACCTCTGACTGCAGTTCAATTACTCATTACCTCCCCATTGCTTCGTGGCCCGTTTTATATATACAAGATTAACACACATCTACTAAACGCTAGGGCATTCACGAAGGAACAGGATATTTCTAGAAAGAGGTGACGTGATACTAGTCACGTGACCTCGCTGACGCAACACTGCTCCCTCCTTAGTATTGTTCGTCCCGAACAATAACCACTTACAATTAACAATAACTTAATTAAATGTACAGAATTACAAACACAAAATTACAATTCAACAAAGTCTCTTAATTTTACGGGACGTATCTTCTTCCGTACTGGTCTCCGTCTCGTTGGCTTCTGCTTCACGTGGGGTTCATCTGTTTTATCAGGAAATGTCCTATCGTCGGTAACAGTCACATCAGTGGTAGTAACTTCATCAAGAGCTTCACTGTTTCCCTTCTCAAAACTGAGTAGAGTTTCTTCTTCGACAGTGGCTTTTTCAGGTGACACTTCTAAAGCAGCGTCATTTGTTCCTTTGTTCACTTCATCCCAACTGAAATGTCCTGGACCGTGATAACGCCAAAGCCTGTTGGCATGCACCACTTTTGGCTTACCTTGCCGACCACATTTTATTCGGAAAGTCACGTCTGAGAGACGATACACTATGTCATATGGGCCTTCCCATGAAGAAGACAACTTAGGAGACTTCCCTTTGGTCTTCCTGGGATTATACAACCATACATTGTCTCCTGGTACAAAGCTGACTTCAGTAGATCTGTTATCATAAGTTAACTTCATCGAATCAGCAGACGTTTTCAAGTTTGTACGCACTTGATGGTGAATATCATCCATCCTTTCCGATAACACTTTCACAAACTCTGACACATTCTCAGGCAACTCTTCATAAGGTGGGCACCCCTTATGCTTGGGTCCCCTTTTAGCACAACATGTACTGCATGTCCTGCACCATTCATCCACATTTCGCCTCATACCTATCCAGTAAAATCTTTGTCGTAGGTGACTCAATGTCTTCCTAATTCCGAGATGTCCTCCTGTTAAATTATCATGGGATTGACGCAGCACAACTTCCCGTAACTTCCTCGGTATAACCGTTTGCCAAGTCGTCAATTTCCCATCTGTAGTTTCCCATCTCCGTACAAGAATACCATCTTCAAGTTTTGACTGGTCCCATTGCGCCAAATAGTGCTTTGTCACAGGACTTAGATTAAACACCTTCTCCCAAGAAGGGCGCACAACACCCGCTTTTAGAAAATCAATCATTGGCTTCAAATCTTGGTCTTTCGCCTGTTCTGCCTTGATATCTATATTTGGTTCCACTTCACCATCATCAACT
>NW_013673180.1:0-7916 GCF_000517525.1 Limulus polyphemus
TACTGTTTCATACCTCACAATATTTCAGTTATGCTGTAATAGTTTCATACTTCACAATATACCAGTTCTATAAACTACTGTTTCATACTTCACAATATTCCAGTTCTATAAACTATTGTTTCACACCTCACAATATTCCAGTTCTATAAATTACTGTTTCATACCTCACAATATTTCAGTTATGCTGTAATAGTTTCATACCTCACAATATACCAGTTCTATAAACTACTGTTTCATACTTCACAATATTCCAGTTCTATAAACTATTGTTTCATACTTCACAATATTCCAGTTCTATAAACTACTGTTTCATACTTCACTATATTCCAGTTTTATAACAATTGTTTCATACCTCACAGTATTCCAGTTTTGCTGTAATAGTTTCATCCAACCTAAGACCATATAAAGAACTTAACAGAAAATCGATTAAATTAGATCTATTTTTAACACCTAATGACTTAAGAAGTTACTGTGGAGCAGCAGACAGTTGTCACTAAATTTATTTTAAATCAATGTTAAATAGGTCTGTGAAAACATTTAAGAAGTTTACGGTAATGAGTATTTTTAATTCATTTAAATAAACTTTTACATTAAATTATTAAGTTTGTTGTTAAGCACATAAAAGCTACACGATGGGCTATCTTTGCTCTGACAAACACGAGTATCGAAATCTAAATTTTAGCGTTAAAAGTACCCAGACTTACCACTGATCCCCTGGAGGGCAAATTATTAAAAAATATTTCTTATTTATTAGTCTCAATTCGAAATACAAAAACATTTACAGAGAAAGAAATAAAACTGGAATTAATACGCGATACATCTCACCTAAGCAATATATTCTGCTGCCATCTAGTAGCAGAACATCGTAAACTAATGCTGTTTGTACGTATAAAATAGATACATACATTATAACTTAATTTTTTTAGAGAACAATTCTGAGCACAAAAGCCTCTAGCTAGAAAATGTGCACTTTTTATTCCCCCCCCCAAAAAATAACTTGTAAATTATCCACAGTTTTAAATAAATATTATAAGAGAAAAAAATACGTAAAACAGGTTCTTTTATATATAATTGTAGGCAGATTCTCCCTGATCAAAAAACAAAGTTCAAATAGGCAGCTATTGACTAGTTGGAATGACACTTGAGAAGAAAGTCTTGGAGGACTTTTGAGCTATTTTTGTATATTAGTTCTCCTCGTGTGTTATTCTGAACGAGTCAGTTGTTGTCACTTTCAGTTTTGTTTGTTTATCTAACAGTTGTAGTTTGACCTTTATTCTCTACCTTTAACATAAATTAGCTATCGTTGACGAGACCTGCAGGTCTGACCTTTGTAGTATTCAAAAACTGTCCTCTAAAGTACATTCACATCGTTTGTTTTACTCAGTCTGTGACAGTGTTAGCCTCCTAATGCCAAGGAACATTTAGTTTATCTGTCTGACATACAAAAGCAACTTTGAAACACACAAACACATAGCCTTAGTGCTGATTACAGTACCAGTGTTACTTGGGTTTGAAACCTACAAACACTTAGCAATGGTGCTGATTGCAGTACCAGTGTTACTAGGGTTTGAAACCTACAAACACTTAGCAATGGTGCTGATTGCAGTACCAGTGTTACTTGGGTTTGAAACCTACAAACACATAACCTTCACGCTGATTACAGTACCAGTGTTACTTGGGTTTGAAACCTACAAACACATAACCTTCACGCTGATTACAGTACCAGTGTTACTTGGGTTTGAAACCTACAAACCAATCAGCACCATTGCTATGTCCAGTTCTAGTGTTACTTGGGTTTGAAACCTACAAACACATAACCTTCACGCTGATTGCAGTACCAGTGTTACTTGGGTTTAAAACCTACAAACACTTAGCATTGGTGTTGATTACAGTACCAGTGTTACTTGGGTTTGAAACCTACAAACACATAGCAATGGTGCTGATTACAGTACCAGTGTTACTTGGGTTTGAAACCTACAAACACTTAGCAATGGTGCTGATTACAGTACCAGTGTTACTTGGGTTTGAAACCTACAAACACTTAGCAATGATGCTGATTACAGTACCAGTGTTACTTGGGTTTGAAACCTACAAACACTTAGCATTGGTGTTGATTACAGTACCAGTGTTACTTGGGTTTGAAACCTACAAACACTTAGCAATGATGCTGAATACAGTATCAGTTTTAAATTGGTTTGACCTTACTAGGCTTCATAATATAAACCACATATTACATTTGTTTGTCTTGGAGATTTCCGTCATAAATCCCACTTGTTTCGACATTAGTACGATAGATGATGCATATATTACATTAGTATAATTGTACACCTGACTTCCCAATCTACAGAATGGTCTACATCAAATTGATGTTATAAAAATGTTGACTTGACTGCTAGTTCTGGCCAAAAAATGTTGACTTGCCTACTAGTTCTGGCTAAAAAAATGTTGACTTGACTGCTAGTTCTGGCCAAAAAAAATGTTGACTTGACTGCTAGTTCTGGCCAAAAAATGTTGACTTGACTGCTAGTTCTGGCCAAAAAATGTTGATTTGATTGCTAGTGCTGGCCAAAAAATGATGACTTGCCTGCTAGTGCTGGCCAAAAAAATTTTGACTTGACTGCTAGTTCTGGCCAAAAAATGTTGATTTGACTGCTAGTTCTGGCCATTTCAATCATAATGACTAATGACTTTAATACATCGTGATATATTTCTCGAGTCCACATGACGTCAACAGTGGCTATATTTAATTATCTCCAAAGAGTAGTACCTTCGTTTGTTTCACCATTAACGCCGGTATTTACTTATTGCTGTTACTTGGATTAAGAGTATCATTCAGAGATCTCGAAGAACTGATTACACTATGTGTTTTCTTCATTACAGCCTGTACACACACACACTCATTATGTAAAGACGTACGAAATTTGACGTAATTCCAATAACCTTTTACGTGTCTGTGTCTTAGATACTTTGAAAAATATACCTTTATAAAAGCTGACTATCTTAAAAAGAACTATTTGAACATTTAAGTAAACAACTTGTATACATCTTAAGTATACATCTTGTACACATCTGTATGAGAAAAGCTTACAGAAATATTAACAATTATACTCAAAACCGTCCCCTCCACTCGTCTTCTCTACATCATAACTGATTACTCTAATTCGACTCAGATTTATCGTTTGTGACATAAAAAGATTTAAAAAAAGAACGCAAGAGGGCGTCATTTCAAAGACGCGATTAGTATCTTCACTATTGTCGCTATGACTATCTTAATTTAGAGGTTTCCAAGACAACATGACGTATGCATTGAAGAGGTTTAAGAACCGGCTATGTAAATTAATCGTCTTCTTACCGAACACTATGGTTTCAACCAACAATTTCTTTTACCTTGTTATCAAAACATAAAAATAAAAATGTTTGTTTCAGAACTTCGTGTAAAAAATTTTCTACTCGTAGGCTAGTGGGAAGCTAGTTAGTCAACTATACCTCCCGCCAACTCTTGTCTGACTAAATGTTGGGTTCAACCATCAACTCTTGTCTGACTAAATATTGGGTTCAACCATCAACGCTTGTCTCACTAAATATTGGGTTCAACCATCAACTCTTGTCTCATTAAATATTGGGTTTAACCATCAACTCTTGTCTCACTAAATATTGGGTTTAACCATCAACTACTTGTCTGACTAAATATTGGGTTTAACCATCAACTCTTGTCTCACTAAATATTGGGTTTAACCATCAACTCTTGTCTGACTAAATATTGGGTTCAACCATCAACTCTTGTCTCACTAAATATTGGGTTAAACCATCAACTCTTGTCTGACTAAATGTTGGGTTTAACCATCAACGCTTGTCTCACTAAATATTGGGTTCAACCATCAACTCTTGTCTCATTAAATATTGGGTTTAACCATCAACTCTTGTCTGACTAAATATTGGGTTTAACCATCAACTCTTGTCTCACTAAATATTGGGTTTAACCATCAATCTTGTCTCACTAAATATTGGGTTTAACCATCAACTCTTGTCTGACTAAACATTGGGTTTAATCATCGCTCTTACAGAGCCAAGCACTATTTTTTAATCAACGGACCGCGAACCTTGAGCCTTTGGATTTACAGTCCGAGCATACTAACCATTAGGCTACGCCTAGCCTTAGAAAAGAAAAGCAGCTTATTTTGATCAATTTTGAAATTAAGTTCATGTTTGAGTAGCAATTAATAAGTTATCAAAAATATCTCGAAATCATCCATATTCCCAACTTTAGTTTTCAACCGAAAAATTAACACGTTTTTCTTTTCGCAAAATCAAAACAGTTTCTGTTTTTTGATAGAGGGTGTACGACTTTTTACTGCATTCCAAACGAGTGTACAAAATACAGAAAATAAAACAGACCACATTTATTAATTAAGTACCTACCCGTTACATTCCACAAAATGCTGTTTTCGAAAAAAAAAAAAGGAGAGGATTGTCCAGGCTTCATTTGACTAAACTAATCATTATACGAAATATTGCCCTCTTAGGCTCTTTCCAGAACGTAAATAAATGCTGTCAGTAAGTAGGTAATGGGCCGTAGCAGTACAACACGCGTGCCAAATGAAGCTCATCAGCAAACAAGCACTTGCACCTCGTCCCCTACCCCTTACCCTCCCTATCGAGTATCTTTAGTCCACACTGAGTCTCCCATACCTTATTCTGTTTGAGGAGATGCTAGCATCGTGTAGGATGGCTCGGCGATTAGCATAAGGGCTTTTAAGGGTTAAATCCAGGTTTCGATCCCTTCGGTGAACACATTAGAGCTTCGCGCTTAACAGCGAACAAACTAATTAAAGATTCAAGAAATACACAATTCTCAAAACTACATTCTTCGTTATCAGCTCTCTGGCTGGTTGGCGGAAATAACTTTACGAAATCAGTTTAAAATAATGGAATAAAGTTACATACCTATATTATAAACAGTTATAACGCCACAATATACAATATGTATTGTATAGCATAGTCAAGAAAGCTAAAGACGTTATTTGTAGACCCAACAAGAGAACACGAAAATCTAACGAGAGCACTATATTGCCAAACTTGGATCTTCTTGACGGTCGATCAGAAATCGGAAGGACAGGTCTCCAAACAACAGCAACCAACATTAGAACTTCGTTTACTAAGATAAAAGTCTCCTCCAATGCTACCACCATCACCATGTCAGTGTGGATGAGCCATCTAGGTCGAGTAGAATCAATCTCTTCTGCTACCACCATCACCATGTCAGTGTGGATCAGCCATCTGGATCGAGTAGAATCAATCTCTTCTGCTACCACCATCACCATGTCAGTGTGGATGAGCCATCTGGATCAAGTAGAATCAATCTCTTCTGCTACCACCATCACCATGTCAGTGTGGATGAGCCATCTGGATCGAAGAGAATCAATAGTCTTTGCTCCCACCACCAAGCATCTAAGCTGTTAATGAAGAAGCATCAGTTATGTTCTTAGGAATAAATTGTGTGTGAACAATTGTGACAAAGAGATCTAAAATGTCTTTACAATGAATGTTTTCCAGTTGCCAACTTACGCTTCTAATACTTGAAATTGGTGTATATACTTTACACATGAAACTGACACCTGAAAATCGGGAATAGATTTTATATTCTCTATTCTTTTTTTTTTAACGATAACCGGCGTAATAACCATTTGGAAAATGAGCTTCTAAGCGTTTCTGGAGAAATGCCAGAGAAATAATCACTCGGCTGTGATATTTGTCCTAGAAAACTCTTAGATAGTAAAAATATCACATGCAGACATATATTTTCCTTTCTGGCCCCAAGTGGCACAGCGGTATGTCTGCGGACTTACAACGCTAGAAACCGGGTTTCAATACCCGTGGTGGGCAAAGCACAGATAGCCCGTTGTGTAGCTTTGCGCTTAGCTACAAAGAAACAAAATTTTCCTTCTGAGAAGCTGGAGTACAGAGCTGTAAGTATAACTTCCTTAAAAACTTATTCTACAACTTCAAAAAAACATACTTGACTAAGATCATAGTTTGAGTTCTTTTTAATAAATAGGAACTTTTACGTATCCAATTAAGCCCTGCTTTATTTATCTTCGTGTGTAAATAGTAACGACCATTTACGTCACTTCCGTTTTCATAAAATATAAATCACTAATGAAAATGTGCTGACTGTAACATTATTGTTGACAAGAAAAAACGTACCCAAGACATCTTCTTAAGAAAAACTGTGAAACAAATATTTAATTTACTTATGTTTATGAAACACTGGTTATCAATACGTTACTACAAACATTTAACTAACGATTGTGAAACACTGGTTATTAATACGTTACTACAAACATTTAACTAACGGTTGTGAAACACTGCCGTTAGTTAAATGTTTGTAGTAACGTATTGATAAACAGTGTTTCACAACCGTTAGTTAAATGTTTGTAGTAACGTATTGATAAACAGTGTTTCACAACCGTTAGTTAAATGTTTGTAGTAACGTATTGATAAATTGTGAAACACTGTTTATCAATACGTTATTACAAACATTTAACTAACGGTTGTGAAACACTGTTTATCAATACGTTACTACAAACATTTAACTAACGTTTGTGAAACACTGGTTATTAATACGTTACTACAAACATTTAACTAACGGTTGTGAAACACTGGTTATTAATACGTTACTACAAGCATTTAACTAACGTTTGTGAAACACTGGTTATTAATACGTTACTACAAACATTTAACTAACTTTTGTGAAACACTGGTTATTAATACGTTACTACAAACATTTAACTAACGGTTGTGAAACACTGGTTATTAATACGTTACTACAAACATTTAACTAACGTTTGTGAAACACTGGTTATCAATACGTTACTATAAACATTTAACTAACGTTTGTGAAACACTGGTTATTAATACGTTACTACAAACATTTAACTAACGTTTGTGAAACACTGGTTATCAATACGTTACTACAAACATTTAACTAACGTTTGTAAAACACTGGTTATTAATACGTTACTACAAACATTTAACTAACGTTTGTGAAACACTGGTTATCAATACGTTACTACAAACATTTAACTAACGGTTGTGAAACACTGGTTATCAATACGTTACTACAAACATTTAGCTAACGTTTGTGAAACACTGGTTATTAATACGTTACTAAAAACATTTAACTAACGGTTGTGAAACACTGGTTATTAATACGTTACTACAAACATTTAACTAACGATTGTGAAACACTGGTTATCAATACGTTACTACAAACATTTAACTAACGCAATTTAACGCAACCCTCGAGATTGAATGACGTTACTTGTTTTTTTAATGAGTGTAATGTGATCTGTTTTATTGCACGCTACTGAAATAACACATTTACACGTGCATGAGTGTAGCATCCTTTCTTATCGAACCCCTGGTGTAAAATGTAGCATTCCACTTTATGAACCTATATTGTAAAGTGTGGCATCCATCTTATGAACCTATAATGTAAAATGTAACATCCCACCTTATGAACCTATAATGTAAAATATGGCATCCCATCTCATGAACCTATAATGTATAGTGTGACATCCCATCTTATTAACCTATAATGTAAAATGTGGCATCCATCTTATGAACCTATAACGTAAAGTGTGGCATCCCATCTTATTAACCTATAATGTAAAATGTAACATTCCACTTTATGAACCTGTAATGTAAAATGTGGCATCCCATCTCATGAACCTATAATGTAAAATGTAACATTCCACTTTATGAACCTGTAATGTAAAATGTGGCATCCCATCTCATGAACCTATAATGTAAAATGTGGCATCCCATCTCATGAACCTATAATGTAAAATGTGGCATCCCATCTTATGAACCTATAATGTATAGTGAAGCATCCCATCTTATGAACCTATAATGTA
>NW_013673180.1:8249-10758 GCF_000517525.1 Limulus polyphemus
ATGATATATATCAAAACACAAGAAAACAAAGCATACATAAGGATTAAAATGCATTGATTGAATAATCAATTGAATGCCCTTGCTATTAATGATATTTTCGGCCATAATCCCAACAATATTTCCCAATGTTCAGTCAGTTTAAAAGATACCGGTTAGCCCTAAGTCTATATACCAAGCTAATGATGCCAAATAATATTCATAAATTTAAAAATGTCTCGACTTTATTATAAACAATGTAACCGATAAAATCTAATAAAATTAAGTACAAGGAATATGTATAGATGGCCATTACCGACAAAAAAAAAAAAAAAAAAACGCCAGCCGTTTTTCTGCTGGGTCAATATACCTTCCCCTACAAGAAGCCAAAATATACATATAAGGGTTAACTTATTTGCAGAAATGCACATTCTAACAACACAGGCTGGAGGACGTTAAGCCTACTTTGGAATCAATGTTGCGGTGATCGAATTCTCGTGTTTTACCTTTATGGCTTTACTGGTAATGATCATTGTAGTCGCAATATTGAGAAACAACTTAAGGACAAACAACCGAGCTGTAACAAATAAGCTACAAAAGTAAAACTGATCCATAACACGTCGAACATTGCGATGTTATATAAAATAATGAAACACTAGAAGCTCAAAGATAATAGCCTACTTAGGCTATGACAATATACCTTCTACACGAGATACAGATCCTATTGAGATGATTAAGTATTATAGAATGTAGGTTGATATCCAGCGATCTAGAATAGTTCATTGTTGGAACAACTAAAAGGTATGAAACATTCGCTTGTTACATTAATTTTTATCCTTTCACGATCGAGCAAAACGAGTAAGACTTTGTACGCGTTAATATTGGATAAACCGCTGACGTAATCTTACCAACGACATTACACAAAAATTATTGTTTATGGTAAATTTGAAAGAATAATAAAAACTTGAACAATGCAAAGATAGTGTTACGTCATCATATTATACTGTATTGTTACGTCTCCGTTCGTTAGTTAATTTTCCGTAACTTAGTTCCGACGAAACTTTAGCGACACAAGTCCTTTCTTAAATAAAAATTGGTTTATTCTTTCTGAATATAACTTTGCGATACACTTAATTTCAAAAGTCGCGCTATAATTCTCAACGAACGTCTCACGTGCTCGACTTCAACAATACTCCGTTCCATTACACACTCTCTGACTGCAGTTCAATTACTCACTACACTGTAGTCCCGTCACGTTGTGAACGTCTTATATATACAAGACTAACACATATCTAGTAAATGCTAGGGTATTCTTGAAGGAACAGGATATTTCTAGAAAGGGGGTGGCGTGATACTAGTCACGTGACCTCGCTGACGCAACAATAGCATCATTTTAAATATACGGTTAACTAGAGGGGGAAGGGGGGACCTTTATCGCATTATAAAAATAAATTCATAATTAGGTTGTAGAATAAAAGTTTTGTTGTTGTTGTTGAATTTCGCGCAAAGCTACTTGAAAGCTATCTGCACTAGCCCAGCCAAATCTCACTATTTGTGTAGAGTAGCTCAAGAGTTGGCGGTGGATGCTGTTGAGTAGCTGCCTTTCCTTTATTAATCCAGAATTAGGGACAGCATATAACCCTTTGCACGAATATCCAAAACAAAGTCCTAAGGTGCTTATCTTTTATAGATGCTTACAATGATGTTTGTTCTTCAGTTCTCAATTTGCCCCTTCATGTGACGGTCAGTCTTTCTATTTATTAATAAGATTAACCCAGAAGTTGATGGTGGATGGCGTCTAGTCCATCACTTCTAAATTAGAGATTCCATCTTATAACGCACTCGAGTCCCAAAAGAGCGGAGCGAATTTTTTGTGACAACGGGACGCGAACCGTGAAATCGCAGACCACTGAGCCATATCCTGCGTACTTAATAATCCAAACAAAACGTATGAAATTCAACTGCCTCTATAACTTAAAATTACAAATAAAACAAAACATGGGTCGATTTGTTTTTATTATGATTTAAACATCATAAATGTTGGTTTGATTTTTACTCACATCAACTCATTCGAACCTTCATATTTTAACACATATTAATAAAACAAATACACCAACACAGTTATCTGTTTAGTAGTAGCCTGCAACTTTCGGTATTGTTACACAATACACCAACACAGTTATCTGTTTAGTAGCGGCCTGCAACTTTCGGTATTGTTACACAATACACCAACACAGTATCTGTTTAATAGCGTCCTGCAACTTTCGGTATTGTTACACAATACATCACCACAGATATTTGTTTAGTAGTAGCCTATAACTTTCAGTATTGTTACACAATACACCACCACATATATTTGTTTAATAATAGCCTGCAACTTTCGGTATTGTTACACAATACACCAACACAGTTATCTGTTTAGTAGCGTCCTGCAACTTTCGGTATTGTTACACAATACACCACCACAGATATTTGTTTAATAATAGCCTATAACTTTCAGTACTGTTACATAATACACCACCACAGTTATTTG
>NW_013673180.1:11375-31165 GCF_000517525.1 Limulus polyphemus
AGTACTGTTACACAATACGCCACCTCAGCTATTTGTTTAATAATATCCTGTAACTTTCAGTACTGTTACACAATACACCACCTCAGCTATTTGTTTAATAATATCCTGTAACTTTCAGTACTGTTACACAATACATCACCACAGGTACTTGTTTAGTAGCAGCCTGTAACTTTCAGTACTGTTACATAATACACCACCACAGTTATTTGTTTAGTAGTCTGTAACTTTCAGTACTGTTACATAATACACCACCACAGTTATTTGTTTAGTAGCAGCCTATAACTTTCAGTACTGTTACATAATACACCACCACAGTTATTTGTTTAGTAGCAGCCTATAACTTTCAGTACTGTTACATAATACACCACCACAGTTATTTGTTTAGTAGCAGCCTGTAACTTTCGGTATTGTTACATAATACACCACCACAGTTATTTGTTTAGTAGCAGCCTGCGTGAGACAATAAAAGTAGACTAATTAAGTACCATACTAATAGTTAATTATAATATAATACTTAATTACATTTACAACAGTTATTTCTAATCTTTGGTAACGAATCGATTTTCTTTACACTTTACCAAAATAAACGCAAGAACATAAGAGACAAAAAGTTATCACTCAATATAGTTATTGGGTTGTCTTTAAACTGTCGTATTAAAATTATTATATTTCTACTCATAGGCTGGTATTGAAAGTGCTACATATAATGGTCTCATATTTTAAGTTGATATTACTATCTCATATTCAGTGTTTCTGCTTATAATACATAAGAAGCAACAATAAAGGCATGTTGAAGTTAATGTAATGTGTAACTTATATTTACGACGTCAGTACGTGTCATAAACCATGCCATACTTTAGATCCATTTTGAATCATTAAAAAGTTAAATGTCTGAAAAAGAGCTCTAACATCTGTCTAAGATTTATCCTTAATGTCAACCTCAGTATGTCACATGGGAATTTCCGCTAGGAGAATGGGTTTTCACAAGTCTTCTAGGTATAGAAAAAAAAGAAAAATGTCCTCTTTTTGTCCCCGAGCTTCTACTACGACTTCAGCAGATACGAAACAAAAGTTGGTCGTAATATTTCCTGCGGGTCGTCTCACGGAAACAATCAGGTTCGGTGTTGCTATGGTAATAGAAGATGAAACGTGCACGCGAGATGCTTCCGCTATGGCTAATATTTTATCAGCTGCAGTGAATTTACGTGGGTTACGGTCTTAAAAAACATAATAGGTACACAGTATCGTCGTAAAAGTGCCAGATAACGACGCACATTCTTTAAAGATACTACAAGTCGTCAAAAATGGGAATCATCTGCCACCAAGTCGGCGACTTTCAACAACATGGAGTAGAACGTTGATTTTTTATTCAAAGTACCTTACCACCTAGTTTTACTAGCATTGACTGTTTTTTTTTCTTTTCAATTTTAAAATACTATCTTACATTATAAAACAAATGTGAAAGTATTGAAAATAAAGATAATCTTAGAAGTGCAACAACTTCTGAAAAAATAGAGGGCGTCACATAATTGTATTTTCTTAAGCCTTTATGTGTGTTTTGTTATACCAAAGCCACATCTGGCTACCTGCTGCGTTCACTGGGGGAATCGAACCCCTCATTGTACAGTTTAAAATCCGAAGACATACACCGCTGTTCCACCGGGGGAATTTTTTAAAGCAAGAATATTCTGGATTTTCACAAAGATATACTTTTCACAATCACAACTTTTCAAAAGCTGTTGATATCGAACGTTTTTTTAAAAAAATAATATTCATAAACTGCTGTAAGCACAAAATTGAGCAAGAAACAAATGTTTTCCATATTTATCATAATTCTTTATGCTACTATGCAAAAGTATATATAAAAAAGAAGTAAGAGACAGAGAGTTATTTAAATTACCTGATTAATTAAAACACTAGCGATGGCTCAAGATTTCAAAATTTTGGTAACAATTTATTAATTTATACACAACTAAAAAGATAAAATAAAAAACATAGGATTATAAACGAAAACACTACAAATCTCTTGATGTTCACAAAGCGGAAAATTTACTGTGATGTTTAGAAAACACTTCGATGTAAGTAGTTCAAATACGACACAAATCAAGTTGAATAAAATATTATTTCATAAACATTAAAAAAACACCAATGTGTTTATCAAAGGGGGGTCCATGGTATTTTTCAAGGTGGTGGAGTAACGTAATATATTTTTTAGTAGAACATAACAGATAATAAATAAAATTTAAAAAAATGTTATTAAAATGATGTTCTCCCTGCGTATTTGGCTTACCTTTTCTATGTTATCTATCAATTTCGATCCGCTTCTGACATACATCAGTGTTAAAATCATAAATAATATTCAACGTTAAACTGGTACACAATTAAAAACATTTCATTTAGGCCTATCTATGGCCTTCTAAAAGTTGACGACTCTACATGTTTCGACGTTACAACGTCATCCACAAGTGCCAAAATACTATAATTAATACATGAGTGTGTAAGTTTCTACTTCAGATTCTAAGAACACAACCAATCAAAATATATTATTTGATTTTCACTTTAAAAAATGAGTGTAAAAACATAAATCATGACACTTGCGGGACACAAACAAAATCTATGTAATTAAAAGAACGTGTGTCAGTCATTGAAAGCCAATGTTTCTATTGGCTAACTGTATAGTGGTAATTTTGACATTTATAGGAATGCAAAAGTGAATGACGTTTAACGTGCATTGTTCTGTTCGAGTACAAAATTACGACGTTTATAACATTAATTTTAAAGACAATTATTTCAGTAACATAAACAAACAAGCAAGGAAACACGTTAAGTTAATTCTTTATCTTTCCGTTGTTTATAAATAATGCAATACCATTACATCTCAATACAAATTTCAACAAACGCCTAAAAATCGACAATTAGGCCTAAGGTTTAAGTATGTTTCCAACAAAAAGTACGAACGAAATTACCCACTTTATAATCTACAGCAGCATTTCCCAAACTTTTTTTTTTGGCCACGGAACATTTTTCAGCTGAGAAAAAGCTTACACGTGAATTATTGGTGTATACTGTAGAGGGTATGTGTGTGCGCGCGCAGCGCCCTCTAGAGTTGTATATTATTCCTTTATTTATTTAATCAAATTACATATTAATGAATTTTTACATTTTTATGCTTATAATATATTTTTGGTACAAACCTCTTCACAAAGATATTATTTAGAATAAATATGGCATTTTCTATAATACTTCTTCAATGCGACATCTAATTCTAATACATAGGAAGTATTTCTTAACAAGTTATGATCGTAAAAAAGAAAGTGTTAGATATTTTATTAAAATTTAAAATCATGATTTTCTCACGGAGCATCTATCAATCTCGGACGAAACACCAGTGTTCTGCAGAACATAATTTGGGAAACTCTGATCTACAGTGTTCCGCAGAACATAGTTTGGAAAACCTTGATCTACAGCAATTAGGCTTAATAATCACTGTCATAACTTTCATTTTCGATGTTTTACAGCTAACACATTGCGCAAAAGAAAATACGTTTCAGATGATATACAAATGCGATGTAGATATATATATACACACAAGAAATGTACAAAGAACATTATGATAATTGTTTTTGTTTTTTTTTACATTTCTTGATACCATAATTTTAAAAAATCACAATTTTATAACGTCGCTTTTTTAAAAGTTCGATAAAAAAAATATCAAAACCTTACAATACAAAAATGGCGATTATCCAAAAAGACAAGGTAATTATACAATAAAACGTTGCGGAAAGAGATATACTTTGTTTATAGACTTTCCATATTTCTCTACTTTAAATCTAAATACAACAACTCTATATTCTGTTTTGTAGGTTTTTGATTCATTCATGTCCAGCTACATGATTCAATGACAGCATTATTTAAAGGATTTATCTATTTAAAACATACACCCTTCTCATGTATATAGTATTCCACTTAATAATGTTGCATATGTGAAAAAATATTTGGGCTTTGGCTCATATAGCACAGCACATGCTAGAGGTCGGGAATTCAATCCCATCTACATGTTTATTTTATTTTACATATATATTTTTTTTTCTTGAACAATATTTCAGTACATATACCGTACGAGTTTATTCCTTATTGAAGATATTATCATAGAAACCCTAATATTCTATCCCGGCGCCCTCAAGTGGCTCAGTGGCAAGTCTGAAAGCCTATAAAGCTAAAAACCAGGTTTTGATACCCGTTGTGGGCACAACACAGATAGCCTATTGTGTAGCTTGACAACAAACTCCATCCCTTCCAAACAATATCAGATTAAAAAATGACAATACTTCTTTGTAACTATTTCAGAGTCTTACCACTATCCCACTAGGGGGCGGCTATTTCACCCTATTAAACATTAATTCTCTAATGATGACAATAAGGCTAATTTACGGAGTTTCAAAGTGCTTTTGACCTGGAAAAAGATGGTTGAAAATTCAGCGAACATTTTGTAAAGAATGGACTTACTACTTCTAACAAATTCAAGCTTTTCAAATATTTGACGAAGTTGGAAAGTTTCAAACGAGATCACCAAATGTTATTATCTGCACCTTAAACAAATGATGATTCTGTGTTTGGCAAATCTGAGAATTAAACAACAAGTTGAGCAAATTTGCAGTCTTCATTAATCCTAAGATGGTTTAAACTCTGGTCAGGTTGTTAAATAAACAAACACCTTGTCTAAAAGCAACATTAGATTTGATGACCTGTCCAAGGAATGGTGCCTTTCCTTATAAAACTTTGTTTTCTACACACATTAAAAATATAATTATTCTAATGATGTTACAGAAAATAACAGTGTACAAAACATTACTTTAATACGAAACACATTAATCTTTACCAAGCTACAGACACACACACACAGTTCTTATATTGACAAAGTTTTGTTTCAGGTCTTCTAGATTTTATGATTCCTGAAGATATATATATATATAAAGAATGCACACTGATAATTGTTTAATTTAAATTTCTTTTACTACAGTTCCAAAAAATAAAATTTCCCCAACGCAATAAACTAAGAAAAATATTTGTTTGATGTCTGTAATTGCTGTGAATGTAACTGTCAATAAAACTATTTTTTTTAGAAAATTGATGA
Source organism: Limulus polyphemus (assembly GCF_000517525.1). Taxonomy (NCBI): domain Eukaryota; kingdom Metazoa; phylum Arthropoda; class Merostomata; order Xiphosura; family Limulidae; genus Limulus; species Limulus polyphemus. The sequence continues at coordinate 16,510 of NW_013673180.1, forward strand.
AAATGTTATCCTTACTAAGACATTCAGCCACTGCTTATCAGTTGCATATACTACTATGATTGGCATCCATTTTTCAATGATTAACATTCAGATGTTTCTGGCCTTGTATAAAAATTGGACCAAACTTCTGCAGATCAGAAAAACAACCGACTATAATATTTCAACACTATTTTATTTCTTAGACAATCACATGAAGAATGGTACAGAACCTTCATAGTAAGTAACTTAACTAAAAACTTCATTTGTATTCATAATGATAGATACATTCTAAAGTATAACTATTGTTCAATTCTGAAAGACTTCTACAATGTAAAGTAATCAATTACCTCAAGATGTCTCTATTCGTTAAGTGCATACGAAAACACAAAGATGGATGTCGAGACTTAATTACATGATAACCTATTTTCCACCAACGAATGATCGTAACCCTTGCAAAAGGTTAATGTAAAGATCATGTTCAAAAGAAGAACAATATTCTGACAATTTATCAGCAAATTCATTGGAAACTCCTCGTTCTTCCAAAAAGTTCATCAGCAAGTCATAAAGATACTGAAAAAAAACAATAAGAACTGGTTATAAAATAGATAAAAAATTAATTTTGTTATTAGTTTAACTGACAAGTCATAAAGGTACCAAGAAAAGTAAAAAAAACACAACTAGTTATAAAATAGATAAAAAATTAATTTTGTTATTAGTTTAACTATGACAAGTCATAAAGGTACTGAAAAAAACAATAAGAACTAGTTATAAAATAGACAAAAAAATTAATTTTGTTATTAATTTAACTATGACAAGTCATAAAGGTACTGAAAAAGGAGAAAAAAACACAACTAGTTATAAAATAGATAAAAAATTATTTTGTTATTAGTTTAACTATGTCAAGTCATAAAGATACTGAAAAAAACAATAAGAACTAGTTATAAAATAGATAAAAAATTAATTTTGTTATTAGTTTAACTATGTCAAGACATAAAGGTACTGAAAAAAACAATGAGCTAGTTATAAAATAGATAAAAAATTAATTTTGTTATTAGTTTAACTGACAAGTCATAAAGGTACCAAGAAAAGTAAAAAAAACACAACTAGTTATAAAATAGATAAAAAATTAATTTTGTTATTAGTTTAACTATGACAAGTCATAAAGGTACTGAAAAAACAGTAAGAGCTAGTTATAAAATAGATAAAAAATTAACTTGATTTATTAGTTTAATTATGAGACTTGTTTCCATTACTGTTCTAATTATGATCATCAATTGATTAAAACAAGTTCGTAAAAAAATAAACAATGTTTTCGTATCGAAGTTTCATGGATTCACTTCACTCCAACAGGATCCTACGATTGTGGAATACGAAATTCACAGCTTAAATGTTTCTTTTTTTTTACTGAACCATTTTTTAGAATGTCTTTTTTACTGTATGTGAAAATTTTAAATGATTACTCAATAACTGTCTAGAATTACATGGCTAACTTAATCCTATATGTCTTCCAAGTATATGCAACCATACACCTGCTAACCATAGATAAAAACTATTAATGGCCAGATGATTTTCATAATACATGTCTCTTTCAAAACGTGGTACATGAAAACCTTGGGTACGTGACTTGTGCCATGACCGGTGAAGTCTTATTTTTGCATAAAATACATGAAATTGTTATCAAATAAGTTTAGTAATATTCCCTTCTAATTTCTTAATTTATTTTTAACGTATATTTTCTGTGTTGTAATACCTAACCAAACTTATATATTTTAAACACAATGATATTAGATCACAGTTCCATTTACACTACAACGTGACTATAAATATTTACCCCATCCATTATGTCTCCAGAAACAGCGTAAGTTGTATCCTTGAAATCTCCATCATACATACAAATTTCTGTTATCTGGAATGAATCAGCTAAAAAAGACAAAAAAACACATTAGATTGAGCTATAGATAATAAAACACACTAAATTAGGCTAAAAATTATACTATGTTAAAAAAAGAAAAACATACATTAATTAGACTAAAAATACATTAGGCTAAAAAAGAAAAAATGCACTAATGAGGTTAAACAAAAATACTCTAGATCAGGCTGAGATATACATGAAGCTAAAAAAGATAAAATGCACTAATGAGGTTAAACATTAATATACAATATATTAGGCTGAGATATACATGAAGCTAAAAAAGATAAAATGCACTAATGACGTTAAACATTAAAACACAATATATTAGGCTACAATATTTAAATTTATGCTTGTATAAAATACAAAGAGAAAAAGTTCATTCATTTCACATGAATATCCAACTGTGTTCTTTCCTGTTCTCATTTTAAATATCCAAGAGTATGGTGACATACAAGACAAGTGACCAGTTGCTTATGTACATTAATGCAAAACCATTAAATAAACATAACCGATGAAAAATGGAAGTAGGAGACAGGTTTGCTGTCATTTACAAAGAGTGACAGTATACAACTTATAAAATTCACAGATGCCATTACAACCACAGATCTTCGATCATGGAGTTTGTAAATTCTAAAATATCCAGGCATTAAATATATTGTAGGTTATGTTCCTTTTTTTAACTGCTCTCCTTTCCAGTCGATAAACCTATAGTATAAACCTTTACTAAAAAGTTAGAGCATTAACTATAAATAAGTTAACGCTTTGATTAAAAAAAAAAACAACTTTGGAAGAAAAAAAACTCCACGTATTCTTCACAATCTAATAAATTTATTATATATTAAAAATACTGTCATATATATATACTTATAGAATTCAGAGAAACATTTTATTAAAAGTCTGCTACATTCTGTGTAGATACATAGTATATTCGGAATTATAGTCAATATATCTTCTCCAATACAGTGTCGGCCCAATTAACTGAACCCATGCACATTTTAATACACACAAAATAAATTTTGGCTATCAAATTTTTACCTCTGTACTTAAAAAAAACAACTTTATAACAAGTTTTCCTTTTTTTTTGGTAAAAGGGAATTCATTACATTCACTATCCTCTAAGTAAAGTAAGTCTGGTCACAAGTGCCTACTAATTAACTGCCCCCTGGTGGCTCAGTGGTAAGTTTGATGGCTTATAATGCCAAAATACGATGAACACAGTGAAAATAAACTAATTGGACACAGCTTGTGTACCTTTGTGGTTAAAAACAAACAAAATTACAAGTAATCTTCAACTGGTGTCAGTAATAATCTATTCAGTACATAATATTTAAATTTACTAAAATAGAGTAGGTTTCTAAAGTGTGTGTGTGTGTGTGTGTTTGAAATTTTCTGTTACTTTGAAGCAGCTTATGTGATCCAATCCCCGTCTTTCAAATCTGAGAATTTTTCATATTTATAAGACGAGCAATAATTTGCTTTCAGAAAAACCACAAAACTACCATAGAAGAAACGTATCATACTTATATAACATAGAAGTTAATCAAGTAAGGCTTATTACAAACATCACAAACTAACAATGCTAAATTTGAAAAACAAAGTTACACAAACGTACGATAATTTGCTTTCAGAAAAACCACAAAACTACCATAGAAGAAACGTATCATACTTATATAACATAGAAGTTAATTAACTAAGACTTATTACAAACATCACAAACTAACAATTTGAAAAATAAAGTTACACAAACGTACAATTGAATGTATTAAAGGGTTACTCAACTGATCAAACTTTAATTTAAAGAACAGCCAATCAGAGGAGCTTGTAGAAAAAATAACTAGAAGTAGGATAGTGTGAACCACAAAACATGCCAATTAAATTTAAGTGTTCAATAAATAACCCCCATACCAATGTGAACAAACAGCAGAATTTTACAAAATTAACACAGATGCAAATCTATACACAAAGTACAATCTTTACTCTTTTTTTTTTTAACTATTTTAAAGTTAAGCAAATATACTGAGGAATAAAAAGAAAGACATCACTTTTACACAAGTGACATAAAGATAAGTACTCACAATAGGTATCATCAGTCTGGTCCTCGGGTGCTACATCAGAACTGTATGTGCAAGTAAACGCAAGGGTTTTACCTCCTTTTTCTACCTCAATATTGAAGTTTGGCTTTGATTTCATCTATTCAAAAAAAGATATGATTTTATTCCAGAATTAACGGTTTCCTCACAATATTTGATAAATCACAATAATTCAGTTTATAACCTGTAAATTAAACTGTACTCTTTAACTCCATCACATCATAAAATTAAAAAACTTGTAGTCATTCTTACACACATCAAAACAAAGTAGTAGGTTATTCAATAACAAGTTTTAGATATTCAATTTTATATGTGAACATTGGTAAAAATTGCAGGTTTTGATTTTGGGTTGATTTTTCACACGAAAGCATTAGTGTTTATGAATTTCTTTAATATTTTTACATCCGCTATAGAAGGTGGACGGAGGTCATGTTTTCCCCCCTGTGTGTGTGTCAGCAAGATTTCTAGAAAACGATTGAATGGATTTGGATGAAAGATGGTATACATTTGGACTATGACAACTCAGAAGTGATTAGCTTTTGGAAGGTAAAGGTCAGGAATAACCAAAAAAATCCCTATTTGTTAACATGGAGACCAAATTTTCACATTATTTTTGCTCTGTAACTCAGTCAAAAATGATCAGATTTTGATGAAACTTGGTGGACATATGTAGAATATTATTCCTCATTGTCCTGCCAAAAATGGTCCGTGTCCATTGATAACAACAGGCATACAGACAGATTTTCTTATTTTTTGAGGGCATGGTGGAGGTATGCACGCTACTCAGTGGCTCTCTAGTTTGAGAACAAAATGGCACTTAGGAGGAAAATCAAAATACATTTGAACAAAAAAGTGCTAATTTGTTCTGGTAACTTTACTAAAAGTGTAGTTTTATCAATTTTTAATTTCCTATATATATCAGCTTCAGGAAGTCACAGGCTAGTAATATAAATGCATAATGCGAGCATTTTTCAGTTCTCTGCCAATACAGTGTCCAGTTCAGCAGAAATTCACACAGAGATCAGACCCAAGTGATAAAAACTTACTTGGTGTTCTGTTGCTAGAAGAAAAAAAAAGATGTTTGTGAACAACTTTTGCCCCAATAACGGACTTGATTTTTTATCATTTAATACTTCACTTTAATCACGGTGTGGCAGTGTTTTTTGTGGAACAATATGAGGTAGACTGAGTTAAATCATTGTGCTCTAAAACATTTCATTTCATTGATAAGGCCTTATTTACGTTAGGGCTTAACAACCTAGGTAACAACTTGAATGGGCATAGAAAATCACCTAAAACACAACACAACAGAATATAAATAATAAATTTAAAACCTGTATTAAATATAACCTCCTGTTTAACAATTTAAAAAAAATCAGTTTGCTTATAATGGGTAAAGTTATTTTATTTCACAGAAGTGTTTATAAACAAACACAACTGCATATGGTGTTTTTCAAATTAAAAAAGATAAAATTTACTGTTTTATAAAAAAAAAAAACCTCATAGGAAAACTTTACAAAAACTAGGAAGACATAAAAATCAGTAATTAAAATTTACAAGAAATGAAAACATTTTTAATTGTTTCTTAAAAACATACCACAATGAAATATTTTTGAAATTTCAAAGCTATGAGCTGAAACAAGTATCACAAATAAAAATACTTTATTTCCAGAAGCTACATAATCCCTGTCTTTCTCTAGAGAGAATATTAGAGACAAGTAAATCTGGGAGTTCTTCATATTTATACGATGAATGTATCATGATTAAGAATATTTTATTTCCAGAAGCTAAGTAAGCTGTAGAAAGTTCTTTGGAAGTTTCATACAATTTCATCCAGTAACTTCTTTTTCAAAATTCAATAAAATAAACCATTTAACAAGTTTGTTTTGTTTGTTTTTTTTTTTTAATTTCGTGCAAAGCTACACAAGGGCTATTTGCACTAGCCATCCCTAATTTAGCAGTGTAAGACTAGAGGGAAGGCAGATAGTCATCACCACCCACCGCCAACTATTGGGCTACTCTTTTACCAACGAATAGTGGGATTGACCATCACATTATAACACCCCCACGGCTGAAAGGGCGAGCATGTTTGGTGGGACGGGGATTCGAACCCGCGACCCTCAGATTGCGAGTCGAGTGCATTAACCACCTGGCCATGCCGGGCTCCATTTAACAAGTAAAGAAACACACCAACTAAATATCTTTTAAGGCTCAACGTTTCAAGAGCTTACCACCTCTCAATGTTAGGGGTAGGTAAGTGAAGTATTACATATTACACCATAATTGACACCAACAAATGTTAAGTAAGGAATGATAAAGTGTGTGAAAATTGATCCTCTTGTTATAACCCAATACCTTATGTATCAAGAAATGACCTTTCTGATGGCTAATCTCCTTAACCCTATCAGATTGAAGTTGGTCAGTTTGACCAACTTTGGAACAGTGAAATATACATACCATAACTCTGAATGTGTTTAATGATTTTCAAACGAGACCCAGAACTCGGAAGAATAGTGAACTATTCGAAAGCGCTCGAGTTTTGGGTCTCGTTTGAAAACCATTACAACTTTTGTATGTGATCCTGTGTGCTAACTTCTTAATCTAAATGTGTGTATGTATATTCATGAAATTTGGCAAGCTTTAGAAAACCTTCAAAATCTTTTGTACCGCAAAATTAGATTTTTAAATAAGTATTTCTGCTAAAGGTGTCACTTTAGTACGTCTTTCTATCTTACAGTTTTCCTAAATGTATATCAAAAGTCCATTTTTGGTTAAATTTTACTATTTATCTCTTATTTTGTCAACCCTAACACTAACTGTAGACAAATCACTGTATACAGTGAAAAGTTTAAAAAATACAAAATATTAATAAGAAAAATCCAAATTACTTATCTTAACACTTTCAACCATTTTTCACTTTTTTTACATCTGTTTTCTTTTATTTTTATGGTTTTATTGCCATAATTTTACCACTGGAACAATAATCCTTGCATAAAAAATGAATAAATCATAGTGGAAGTTCATTAGGCATTTCCTGCAGAGGAAACAATCCTATGTCATATTTCACACGGGTGTTTGAGCTAGTGTAACTTGGGACATTTTATTCTCCTGAAGTATGGTGATGCTGAACTGAAAAGTATATAATTTTTTACATTTTAGTTACCTTTGTTAGAAATATATAAACATAAAAAACGAGGATTTGTAGTATTCCCCATGTGTTTAAGTTGTTGCACTCCAGTAAAAATATTTGACATTCTCTTGTTTAGCCTCACAAATTTGGGTGTCCAAAAGAATTCACGAATCTTTCAACTAATCATTTTTGAACACAAAAGTCTTACCCGACACTAAAATAAAATGTCCCAAAATTACTGTAACTTATCTGGCTTTCTTTGTAAGCTAACAAAATTTTCTTAGCTGTTCAGAGCAACAAAACCATGATCATCTGACATTTCTATAAAGCGAATACCCTACCTACCTACTTCAATAAACTCGAAACAGAGGAGAACCTGCTCTTTTAATTGGTTATTAACATGTCTATCAGACATGTTAAATTCATCAGAAAAAAACTCAAACATCAGAGATGGGAGGGGAAGGCTCCTCTGGCAAGTTTGCCAAATTTATTGATATCTCAGCAACTAAAGGAGGTCAGAAGTTAAAATTTTATATTCTAGCTTGTGATTATCCAAAGTTTGTGTTTCTAATTAGTTGGGTACCACAATTGCCTACTACAGAAGTTAGATTACTCTGAAGTGTAGAATACAGAGCTCAGACACATACGTGACAGAAAAATGAAGTATGAGATTTTCTTGAAAGTTATTTTAAATCAATACATTAAAATTTAGATAAAAATTTTAATTATAAATTACATTTTCATGACAAGTTCATTGACATACATTGATAATAATGTTGTTCCATGCAATTTTGAACGTAACACTTTAAAAGGTCACGACACATGCACTTTGAACCAGAGGAAAGAGTTAAACAGAACAGAGGTAAACTACTAATTATGAATAATATGGAAATCCTTATAAACGCGATCTCACAAAGCTGAATTAACCTGACTTCAATGCTCTTTTGTGTTCATCGTGTCAGGTTCTGACTGTTTGATCTACATACACAAGTATATTATAAAGTCAGCCTAAATTATGTGAACATAAACCTTACTACCCAACAGTTATGAACAATTCCAACAACTTACTGCTCCCATTTCTGGCTCCTTATCTTGATTAGGATGAATTTCTTGTGGTTCTTCGGCATCAACAGAGTGGTTTACATTGAGTTTTATAGTGATACTATAGATAAAGAAACAAAACACAGTTGATATATTTACTATCTTTACATTTTCATTCACTTTAATTTTATACATAAATCAAGACTTTTCATTTATAAAAACTATGTACTATGTTAAATTCATATCAGTTTTGACTTCTTGATAGAAATGATCAAGGTGAATGGTCCATTCCATTCAACAGCTATTGTTATGTCAACTATAGCTCGGTTTAATAATCTGAAAGGTACAGATTTACCCAAAGAAAAGCTGGAATCTGGATTTCCAGAGTAATAGTTATTGTCCCTAATATTCAAGTTTTCACTTACAAAATCATCATCTCAACACTTCAACCTCTCATGCATAAACAGTTTACTGATGCCTCTACCAATTTCCCAAGCCTAAATATTTACATTATATATATAATTCTTAGATCCATTGGTAACAAGACCTTAGTAACTTAAATTCTTTAAGCAAGATTATCGCCACAGTAGTACATTCCTTCACTATTTTCAGCACGTGAATACCAACTCTCCTGTAAGGGGGAAAAACTGAGGCCACATCAGTCTCGCTCTTAAATTAAATATTTAAATGATTCAGAGTTCTATTAGTTCTTTTCATCACAACTAAATACTTAACCAAGGATTTACAGTTTTATTAACAAGTACACCTTAATAGGGCTGGACAATTATCTCAAGCATCGATTACATCAATTATTGTGACGTAAACCCTATTACTAGGAAATTATAAGAAAAAAGAACATCAAACTAACACATAAAAGGTAAATCAATTAACAACTTTATTAATGTAGAACAGTTATAAGTCACAAAGTCCTAAATCATCTAACTGAAGAGTAAAGATTTTAAATATTTTTATTGCTAGTTTCGAAAATGCTTTTCTTGTGACCTGTGACTCATTACTAATATGTACATCTTATAGTTCTAAGAATTTATAATATGACTGAATAAAAACCAATTACTTCTCTTCATTAAACTTCTTTGTCAAAGTTACATCAGACCCATCTGATTTAATATCAAAATCATCAATTTTTGTCAAGCTGGAACTTTTGTGGGCTTTCTTCTCTGCTTTGATTTCCTCTTCTAGAAACTCCATTAAATCTTTGTCACCTGAAAATAAATGGAGATTAGCCAATACATCACAAAACCATAAGGTAATGCAATGTCCTACAAAGAAAACTAGCACTGATGCACCAGGAATCTGCAGAAAACTGCATTAAGAAGACAAGGTTAGGGTAAAAATAATTTTGCTAAAGTTTTAAGAAACCTCTAACAAATGAAGATAACCGCAAGTTTCAAGTGATGAAAAGAAGATCATAAATAATAAAATTTCAGCAATGAATTCGTGAAGTAACTTATCTTTTACACATACTTATGGTTTTCTTATATTTAAGCAATTTAACCAAAATTTCTGAGCTAATTTCTTTTTTCTCACAACTATAACACAACTGCGACTATAAAATAACCGGCTTAACTTACTTTACCCATACTACTGTGTTCAATATGGTCAGACTTCTTCTTTTTGTTATGACCTTAACCCCAACTAGTTGGGCTTGGCTGGTCTTTTTGTAAGCCAAGAATATTTTCACCAGGGTGGCTAGCCCAGGTTGGCAACCATATAGAACAAGCATGTTCAGCAAAGTAAATTCAAACTCTAAACCCTCAGATTGCGAGTTGAGCACCCTAACCACCAAGGTATGTCAAGTCGATGGTCAGAATTTAACAGTGCAAACATTTAACCAGAAGTTTTTGAAGACACTTAGCAACAGACGTTGGATGCAAATTTTATACTACATCGAAGTAGATCGAGCTAGAAACTCATTTTATGGATCTTCACTATCAAATGAGGAATTTTGATTCAAGTGGCATGGAAATGCCTTAGCAACTATACAATTAACACCTGGAGACTAAAAACTGTCGTGTTATCACTCTACCAAAGTTTTAATCTACTGACACAATTTAGTTCAAATTAATAAATCATGCACATTTCTAATCCTTTCACACCCATACTTGGGGGAAAAAAATGTTTAGCATCCAAATTTTTGAAAAAAGAAAAGAGGAGAATTTCAAGTTACCTCTTTGAAGGAAATTTTGCAAACTTATTCTCATGAAGTCTTCTTTGTTTCATTTTTTAATCAAAACGATACATAATTTATGATAAATAAAGAAAAAGGGCTAAATGAATCGACTGTCTTAATTTCATTTTTTATTCAAAACTCGTCTTTATTTCTTTGCATGATCGAAAAACAATAATTCAAAATAGGCAAAAAAATTTGCCAAAAAAATGTGGCCATAATCACTCCCTTATAAACTTTTCTAGAATGCCAGCCTCCACTACCGGTGATAGCAACTCTTTCCACAAGTTAACTACCCTGTTTAAAAAATGTCTTAACTGAAGGATAGCATCTTCTCATTTAACTTCAGAATATAACATTAAAAAATCAGAGGCTTTTATACATATTCAAAACTAATTTCTCAGATCCCTCCTCTGACTAAGAGAAAATAAAGTGAATTAAATACTGGATGTCTCATTTAAAAACAAGTTCGTAACTGTTTCACTATGAGAACAATAATTTTTAGTTATTTTATAATTTTCAATTAACATGTTCTTTCCTAAATATTTGCTAATCTATTTTAACAAAAACATTCGCGGTCATTACTTCCGTAAAAATTAGAATTACTTATTTATAATATTCTACCTATCGTTTGCTCAAACTGTAGGTAATAAATAGTATTTAAATGTATTTGACTTATGAAAGTAGAAACTCGGTTATGATGGACCCCCCTAGAAAATTTGCCTCACGACCACCCCCTAATTCCTTAATCCGGCCCTGGAAAAAATAGAGATAATTACCCATTTAGATTAAATAAGCATAAAACAGGACAAAATCAATACCTTTCGTGTGTAATCCATTACACCCACAGCTGCAAGATTTACCGTAACCAGCCTGAACGAACAAACCTTCCAAAGACTCTTGCTTCTTACACAACACAGAGAGTGATCTGGTAAAATTTCTAGATGTTTCAGTTACTAAGCCTAGTCGTCCTACAGCCAAATTTAAGCTAACTGATTTAGCAGATTTTTTCAGTCCGTTTATACTTCTTGTTTTAGAAAGTACGTTAAGGAAATTTCTTCCAAAAGTATTCATTGCTAATAGTTTAGAATAAACTGAAATCTTGAAATTCGGAATAGCCTTACGCTTCCACCATGTGCCGAAAGAAAGAGTTCACTACAGGTGACGCCACCCTGGTTTAGAAATTTTATATATAATAACTAAATTTTTAAATGCTAAAAAGTCAACAATTTTAATAACATACAAATTCCTACTCAGAAGAAGGTTATCTTGATTGCCTTACGTAAATATAAATACAGAAGAAAAATGTATGGAATGTAATCTTAATTTAATAATAGTTATTAGAAAACTTTCCAGATTGTTTCTTATTAAATCCTAAGAAAAAACATTGCTGAAATGTTAACTTTATAAAACTTGTAGTTTTAAAAATATCATTTCTATGTAGCCTTCCACAAACAGCATGGTATTAGGTCAAATATATTTTTTGACTATGAGTTTGCGGCGGATACTGTTGACTTCACTCTACTCTATCAATTCAAAATTAGGGGCAGCTAGTACAGATAGCCCTTGTGTAGTTTTGCGCAAATTTTTGAAAGATACAAACCCTATATTTTGGTTTATTTAAGATTATTTTCGACACAAAGTCACAGCACGTAATAGGTACAAACTACTTCCTTGTAGAGAGAAGCACTATGTACATTAACCATATTTAGAAATAAAAACAGTTAATTCTTTCTCGACTGCTAAAAGAACTACAGATAAAAATTTATAAACATTACAAGTTACATAATTAGATATAAAAATTTGAAAAAAAAAGATAACATAGCTCTTAACAACGTGCTTAGACCAACACCGTAAGAATTTCTACTTTACCAATCTATATAAAGATACATTATGGTTACTATCCCTAGCGGTGCGTAAAAACTACTTACAGTAAATTTAAAAAGTTAAATGAACTTAACCTGATTTTTAAAAAATGAGCTAGATCGATTTAAATATACATCATTAGAGAGCAGGGCGCAAGTCAGGATTCGTTCGCGTCGTCATCATCGGTATTAAGGTCTTGAAGACCTGGGAGGTCAGGTACTAAGTAGACCTTTTCCCCTCTCCTCAACTGTTATTGTTTGGTGAAAACTATCTGTGGTTTTTAGTAAGCTGGTTTAGATGTCTATTAGTTACCGTTGCTACTTTCTTTCTCAGGGTCACGTCCGTTTATGTTGTATGATTACGTATTTGTTTGTATAGTTATGTTAACTGTGTAGTTGTGTTCGGTGGTGTTTGTAGAATAGCGATGAATTGTATGATCTGTGGGAGTAGGGGTGTAATGTTCGATAGCGATTTTAATTATTAGTGTGATGCTGTCGTCTTGGTTTTGGGGGTTTCGGTATTGTATTCATAGAAAACGTTTTTAGCTGTTTCTGTTATTTTACTTATGGTTTCAGTTTATTATGTTACAATGTTTATGTGTTGTGTGTACTTGCTGCCTGTGTATACGTGTATGTTGTAGATTGTTTATTTGCATTGATGGTCTCTTTAGGTTTGGGTGTTGGCAACAAAGGTGTTTTTCTTTGTATTCTGTTTGATTCCTGGTTCTGTGTGCGCGTATCTTGAGTGTTCGTGTTATTTTTTTTATGTTTGTTATACGTGTTTTGGTGTTCTTGTATTTTTGGCATCTTTTGTAGTTTGCCGTATGTTGTTGCTAGCAGTTGCAGCAATGCGTTTGTGTGTTTACTCTTGATCAGTCTGCGTTTCTATGTTCTCCCCCACATCCTACACAGCGTGGGAAAGCTTTGCATGCGGCTGCCACATGTCCGTAACGTTGGCAGTTGTAACACTGGGTTACAATTACCGCCGGTATTTTTGTGGGTTCAACTGTGTATTTTTGATACCATCCGATATCACGCTCTGGATATCTTGTGATTCGTGTACGTGTACTTTGATTAAGTTCGTGAGTTTCTGTGTTCGGTCTGAAAAAATTCGTTCCACCTGGTATGTTGTATATGTTTATGTGCGAGTTCAGTTTCAATGTCTTCGTTTGTGTTACTTATATGTAAATCTTTTACAACAAAGGATTTCAGGTTGGTTTTAGTTCCTGGTATGTGTATTGTTGTAGTTCCTGGTATGTGTATTGTTGTAGTTCCTGGTGTGAAAGTGTCTTGGAGTCATTCTTTTAAGAGTCGGTTGAGGTCAGTGGCCTCTGTCTGTTTGACGAGGACGCCGCCCTTGGCTAGACGTTTGATGGCGGTGATATTAACTTCCGGTTTACCACTTTTGATTTCGGGCGCAAGTTGTGGTTCTCTGTATTTTGCTGGAACTCTTTGGGTGATTATTGAAAACTTTGAAGGTTTTTTGTGTGTATTATTTGTTTGTGTGGTGTTAGTTTTCTTTGTTTCTTAGGTGTTACTTGTATGAAGTCATATCACAGATGCTTTGTTTGTTTCGAATTTTCGCGCGTTAGTCGTTCCTAATGTTGAACTGATAGACTGGATGAAAGACAATAATGAACCATCATCAATACTTGTTTTACTTAAATCAAATAGTGGGATTTAACCTTCATTCACGTAACGCACCACGGCCCCAAAATACAAGACGCGATTTTGAGACAACTGAACGCGAACTATGGACCCTCGAATTCACATTCTGGACACAACTAGTCCATTCTAGTAGGTAAAATAATTCATTTCTCTTCACCTCTTTGAAAAGCCGGGATATGCGAGTATGGTCGAAGTACAAAAAATTGGTTTCTTCTATCCAGCCATTCTTCTATCCAATTTGCTAACTTATCCTCCACACCTACATAGCAAATTTGTTTACAAGCTTTATGTGGCACCTTGTCAAATGCTTTCTGAAAATCCAGATACACCAAATCTACATCATTACCCTCATCTACATAAGCAGCAACCTTTTCAAAGAATGTTAAAAGATTTGTTAGGCAAGATTTTCCCTTAGTGAAACCATGTTGACTATCCAATAAAAGTCTAAACTTTGTTAAATAACTTTGCAAAACCATCTTTAAACAGACTTTCCAAACTTTTCCCACAAGTGATGTAAGACTAACGGGTCTAAAATTACTGGGACAATTTTTATCACCTCCCTTGAAAAATAGGAGTTACATTAGCTAACTTCCAATCCTTTGGCACCTGCCCACTATTCGAGGACTGACAAAAAATAGTAGCAAGTGGCTCACATATCCAATCTTTAACCACCTTCAAAACCCTGGGGGAAATATTATCTGGCCCAGGAGCCTTATCGTTTTTAAACTTTCTAATTTTTCTTAACCTAGCTCTAGAATTAATGCAGTCATCTTGTTTGATCTC
>NW_013673180.1:32165-36456 GCF_000517525.1 Limulus polyphemus
ATGCCTCATAGGATTGATACTGATTATTTTGTCCAAAGCTTACAACTCCCCCTGCTGGATTTCTAAATTCCATCTATTGTAGAAGAATAATGGTTTCCAAGTGCACATGTCAACAACAGTCTGATCACATAGTAGTCTATAGGGATTGCATCCGGTAACTTGACTGGTATGTCTTTGTATGTAATGGCATGAATACCCATTCTATCCTCCATCTGTTTGAGGAATGTGACAGTTAAATGGACATATCATGAAAGTAACTTGTGCACACGTGATTTGTGTCGCTTTTAAAGGTGAAGATCTTTTTGATTATCTTGCATACTATTGTCTCGATCATGAGGATGGGTATTGCTACTGACTTTTATGTGCATAGATTCTCTTTTGTTACGAGATGCTGCACTTTTCTTATCATGGTTGATGTACGACTTGCTGGAAGTCTCTTTTTGGATGATCCTGGTGCTCTAAGTTGATCCATATTCCTTTGTTTTCCAATTCCATTAAGTATAAGGGATGACCCATCTTGTAAATTATACATTTCCGATTTGAACATATTTTTTTATGATCTAAGTTAATTATTATTTTGTGTCATAATTTGCTGTTACACACACTTCCCAAAAGTGATCAATTTTCGATGACGTCACACTACCTACGAAATTCTAACCAACATCAATATGCAGTTGTGATACATCCATTCCACAACAACTTTATATTGGATGTTGTTGTCACGTGGCTTGCAGATTTACAAATTCAATATCATTTTAATATAACGTTGTCAACCTTCTTTATATAATTAATATAGAAAAAAAAATGGAATCACAAGATAAAAAAGACGACCAATCTAAAGAGCAGAATCCAAGGTGAAACATTTATAGATAGTGAAGAATTATTGTTGCCCAACTCTAAACAGAAAGATACAAGTATAAGCTTTTCAGTCCTGACGCGGCCTATCCTAAAACTTTGAAGAAACTTAGCAAAGAGTAATTAACTTTAACTAACTACTGGCGCTAGAAAATATTCTGATATTGGGTTGTCGTTTTCTCCAAGGCACGTATTTATACATTATTGAAACACGGGTTTCAGTGTTACAAGCCCTGAAAATGACTGCTGAGCCACCAAGCCTATGATAAAGTCTGTAAATGTATTTCATATTTATTTCTCCACAGCTCGTGTTTGTTCTAAAGACGTTTATGAATAAAACTTATTTCTGGCTTTCTCAAGCCAATCAAAGCAACAATAACACCGTAAGCTTCGTTTCAATACCACGTCATTGGGCGTGACATAGAAATTATCGTGACGGGCTACATGTCGTAGGGTCTGGCGTTTGAAACGTGATGCCACTCTAATTTATAAGTACGTTATAAATAGAACTATCAAGCCCATTTTTCGGTTCAAAAAGCTAGACAAAAACTCCTGTGGTGGCTGATACGGTTGTCTGGCTAACAAAAACCCCTGTGGTGGCTGATACGGTTGTCTGGCTACCCGTCCTCTGAACAGTAGCTCAAAATTAGGAGAGCTATACCTCAACCCTATGGTACTCTGACCTGGTCCCTTCCATATTGAAAATTCCAATTCTACTACCCCATCCTTCACATATCATTTCAAATATTTTAAGCTTCGTTGTTGAGAGGTCGAGGTGTGTGTATTCAATACATCTAGAATACCGAAGTTACACGTATTGCATTTCATTTGGAATGTTATATTTTATTAGATATTTTTGTATTGTTAAGCTCAAAGCTACACAACGGGCTATCTGTGCTCTGCCCACCACGGGTATCGAAACCCGGATTCTATCGTTGTAAATCCGCAGACATACCGCTGTGCCACTGGAGGGGGTGGGGGTGTCTCAAGATAGTCTTTGTGACCTGGCAGAACTTAGTGTGGAAAGAAAAGCTCTAGAAAGCATTGACGTAGACGACATCTTAGACGTGTTTATGGAAAAAAAAATGCAAGAAAATAGGATATATAAAATGTTTGTGTTGGTAATATCAAAAGGTTCTTTTTTTTTTAGATTTACCATATATGTGTGTGTTAGGGGTGGGTGCACTTTGGACCCTTTGCCACTGGTTATAACCTCACAGACTTATTACTGAAATAGTTATCAAATGCAAACGTTCCAAACTTCGTAACTGATGCATCTTGTCAGTCGGGCTGTGGTTAGCGTTCCTCCCAGTTACCGCAAAAAATAAATAAATAATAATAATAAATATAATTGTGTTCGGCCTGACATTTTGGAGGCCTTGGGTGTTTTATGAAAGTAACAGTCAAATACCACTAATAAATTAGAGTAATCCAAGAGTTGGCGGTGGGTGCCGTTGATTATCTGCCTTCTTTCTAGTCCATTACTTGTACTTTATCCCCCTCTTGATCATTCTTTCTTGCCAAATAAACTCAATATTTCTTGGAAGCGCGAGTTTAAAACATTAACTAATACATTAACAATCGGTGACTTTCCAAATGATGAAATCACTGTTATTGCCAAATTATTGTTTTTGAATTTCGCGCAAAGCTAGCCGTTCCTAATTTAGCAGTACAAGACTAGAGAGAAGGCAGCTAGTCATCCCCACCCACCGCTAACTCTTGGGCTACTCTTTTACCAACGAATAGTGGGATTGACCGTCACATTATAACGCTGCCACGGCTGAAAGGGCGAGCATGTTTGGTGGGATAGGGATTCGAACCCGCGACCCTCAGATTGCGAGTCGAGCGCCCTAACTACCTAGCAATGCCGGGATTGACATACTGTAGTATTTATTCTGATCTATCCTTCCGCCATTTTGGTGAAAGTGGCCAGCATCACTTAAAACAGATATTACGCCCCAAATCATCAAGAAGCCTCATTTATGCCTTACTAAATGCACAAGGCACTCCTCCTGCAACTTCCGACTCTTCAACGAACCAAACATTCCAAATTTAGACTAGTCTGTAAAAAGAACACCTCATTCTACTGTTCTAAAGTCCAGGATATACGTTCTTTCATAAAAGCCCGACTCTTTTCAATATTCTTTGGGAAATAGGGGCTTTCTTGAAAATATTCCTCACAGGCTACAATTCTGCTTCTTGAAACTATGTGTGATTTATTAATGTAATCAAGGTTTTCACAGATTTTCTTCGGGTTTTTCAAAGAAATGAGTTTTTTCTCCGTTCCGTGTCTTGCCCAATGTTATAAGACCGGGTTTCTTACAATCTTACCAATGTGTTCTACACAGTATTTAGTGAACCTCAACTCCAACGAGCAACATATAAAGATTGCACTAGGTCAAACGGTGTTAAGTTTGTTTAGCAAGTTAATTACCAAACAACACCGTATTAACTGTATTGAACAGTTTTTTTTTTATCATCCGTTATATACTTACATGAAAATCTGAGAATGTGAAAATGTCAAATTTTGTGTCAGTGAAAGGCAATAATGGGTGACAATGTTGCCCCGATTCGTACTTGGATAAAACATCTTGAACAACCTTTAAAATATACTAAACCTAATTTGTGGTTGTATGTTGCTTTTGTATTATTTTTAAATAAAACGCGTATCATATTAAAGTCATAAATAAAAATAAAGTGTGTCTATTTCGATGCTTCTATCAACATTTCCAACTTAAACAAATTTGTTTTATTTTTATATAAGCACAATCAAAACTAGAGGAACAATGGAGGTGTTATGATACATCGACACACTACTGTGTATAAGGATGTGTCCATACGTACCTATTGGTGATGTAACGTTCAATGTTCTATACTAATGTAACATATCAAACACACACAACGTTTATTACCATACCACCAAAAGCCGTAATGTGGTATATGGTAATAAACGTTGTGTGTGTGTTTGATATGTTACATTAGTATAGAACAAAGCCGTAATGTTCTATACTAATGTAACATATCAAAAACACACACAACGTTTATTCCATACCACCAAAAGCCGTAATGTTCTATACTAATGTAACATATCAAAAACACACACAACGTTTATTACCATACCACCAAAATCAGTTATTGCTTCATTAGGTCACTAAATGCTAGAAAAACAATTACCATTGATATTTTAACCACATTGTGGATTAAACAGTACACACTATTTAAGGGTTATTCTTCTTCAGATTTAAACTTAACTTGGAATTAGTACTTTATGATTATCGCCATCACTGTATTTTCCTCCTCCGTGTCGATTATCGCCATCACAGTTTTCTCCTCCTCCTCCTCCATTGTCGTCATCACAGTTTTCTCCTCCTCCTCCTCCATTGTCGTCATCACAGTTTTCTCCTCCTCCTCCATTGTCGTCATCAGTTTCTCCTCC
>NW_013673181.1:0-10628 GCF_000517525.1 Limulus polyphemus
CCGGGGTCATGTGACGCTAGTAACACATCATATTCTCGAAGGTTCGTGAAGCCTCTAGTGTTTAGTATATGTACAGCATTCTTGTATATAAGACTGCCAAGAAGTGACAGCAACAATGTAGTCGAATCGCAGACAGAGATACAGACGACAATTGAGCCTGGTGCGTGAATCGTTCGTTCATTATGAAATATAGGGTTTGTTTAAGTTATAGCGTGACTGTGGAAATTAAGTGTATTGCAAAGTTGTATTCAGAAAGAATAAACTAGTTTTATTTAAGAAAGGACTTATATCGCTAATGTTTCTTTGGAAAGAATTTTTACAAAAAATTAACTAACGACCAGAGACATAACAATACTATTGTCTGGAACTTATCATCTATCTATTCATCCTTCACTGTTTTGGTAGTGCAATGATTGCATTTGAAGCTTTGGTCGTATGGTTCCCAAATAAGTGAAGTGTTCTGACAGTAACTTAATACCAGATGACATAAATCTTATGATATAAATAACTACATTTCAAATTGATCATTGAACAAGGTAAATGTGATATTCTCTCTTCTTCGAATATCCATAAATATTCTATTTATGGCTCATTCAATAGATTTCTTTAAAATGAATGTAAGAATAAAAACAAAATTTACAGCAGACATTTTTGTTAAAGCTTTTTCATGACACAATTTTCTTACATTTTTGTACCATTTAATGTTTGTTCCTAAGAAGCAATTGCCAAACATACTGTGAGGATACTATGCTTAAGAACTTCTTGCGAGAAAGAAACCACTTTTTAAAGCAAATTTTACAACACCATAAATGATGACCCTTGGAATTGTTTGTGGTAAAAGAAATCTGGATATTTTAAAGAAATAAGTTGTTACCATCACTGGTATCCTAAGGTTTATACACAATGTTACCATCACTGGTATCATAAGGAAGTGTACACAATGTTATCATCACTGGTATCATAAGGAAATGTACACAATATTACTATCACTGGTATCTTTAGGAAGTGTACACAATATTACCATCACTGTTATCATAAAGACGTTTATACAATGTTACCATCACTGGTATTCTAAGGAAGTGTAAATGTTACCATCACTGGTATTCTAAGGAAGTGTAAATGTTACCATCACTGGTATTCTAAGGAAGTGTAAATGTTACCATCACTGGTATCCATGGGAATTTTTTTCTAAGCATGTCATAAGGTTTTATTGAGTTACATTCAAAATTTAGTTAAGCCACTTTCTGTTCATGGTGTATCAATAAATGTTGCATAAAAATGTAGCTAATAATCCAATTTTTAAACGAATACAAGTTTTAAGTTCTTAAATTTATAAAGCAATGTTTAAAAAAATCCTGAATTTCCCCTAGTAGGACATTTTCTCTTTAGGTGTCTCCTCTTCTCTAATATTTTACCACCTCTCCAAGAAGTACAAAATTTAAGGTAAATTACTCATTATAATGTTGTCATTGCCAAGGCAAAGAATAATTCTTATAGCCTTCAACATTATTTGGTTTTAGAGCCATCAAGTAAAAAATCAGACCCCTCATATCACCTGTCACATTCTCTTTTTTTACAAATTGCCAATAGTTCTCTCTCTTGCATTCAATACTAAATTATTTACAGCCAATAGAAAGTCAAGGTTTTACTCAATCAAATGATGTATCATAATACATTGTTTTCTGTACAGAGAATTGTCAATTTCACTTTAAGTTCAAGATTTATTCCCACAGGAAATACATCAACGAGCTTAGATGAATTTTTAATGGCTATTGTTGCATAGTTATGTGAAATTGTCTGCTTTTGTGCATGTTATTATTCTGTGTTCTTGAGTGTATTACTTAAATAAATAACAATTATTTAGTGCAGTAAACTACCATTAATATAAAAAAGCTGAGTTAAATGTCATTGACAGATGACGGAAAGAAAAAAGAATAATCAGGTAAGTACTATATTTCTTGTTTTTCATGTGCAATCTTTATATATTATAATAAAAGTAACAAAAATGTAAAAATAGGAAAATGTTTATGTTAGTTAATATTAGTAAAATAAATAATAATAATATAATAAAAAATTTCCATGAGGTAGGCTTGCAAGTGGCTAGTGAGTAACTTGTGTGAAATGTAATTCAATTGTGTAATGTGAGCTGCATGTCTGCTAAGTGATTTACAATTTATAATGGCACGAATAGTAGTTAGACAGGGTTCAAAGGGCAATAAAACAATACAATTTAATTATAAACAGATTTACTGTTAGGAATTTAAAGCTATTTAGGATAAACAAATGTAGTTACATGTTACAATCTGAAGTCATTCTAGAAAGAAAAAAGCATAATTTAGATTTATTTCGATTTTTTTTTGGTGGTTACAAGGTTAGTAAATTTGACTAACCTTATATAGAGTTAGGGAGGAGAAAATAACAGATAAGATATAAAGTTTTACTGAAAAAAAGCTTGAAATATATTTTGGATGTTTTAGAGATTACTCAAATTAAATTTGAGATTTTTCAGATGAAGAAAAGTATTTTTAATCTTAACATGGAAATTGCTTTGCATTGGACTAATAAAAAAAGAATATGTATATTTACGGATGAATCTTTAGCAAAAATACCTTATTAAATGATCTGATTTTTTTGTGTACGAAAAACTTGTAATGTTTAATAATAGTCTGCCAAACTTTGTGAAGATACATATACTCTATTAATAGTTATAGTATGGAAACTATAACGAGCATAAAATTGTTACTAGATCAGTTAAATTAACGAACCTCATAGCAAGAGAGTTAATCATCACTGGTATCCTACAGAATTGTCAACTGAATTTGTTTGGCTCATGGTTATTTGGAACAATTTAATGATGTTACTATGCATTTATCACCAACTGCTGCATGATAAGATCTTTGATGCTAGTCCTATCTGATTCTTAAACCAGTGAGTATGGACTTATGAAAGACAATTTAAATCAAACTAAAACATCACTCGTGGATGTCAGTAATTATTTGGTAA
This sequence comes from Limulus polyphemus, assembly GCF_000517525.1. Classification (NCBI taxonomy): domain Eukaryota; kingdom Metazoa; phylum Arthropoda; class Merostomata; order Xiphosura; family Limulidae; genus Limulus; species Limulus polyphemus. The sequence continues at coordinate 3,004 of NW_013673181.1, forward strand.
AAAGTTAAAGAACAAAACACAAATCAAGCTACCATCATTAAAGTTTGAAACTTGTAACCAGCTGGGCTTCTCAGTGGAAACATTTTCAGTCTTTTCACATATTGGTTTACTAAAAAAAGATGAAAGGTAAAGTAATTTATAGCAATTCTTTCACTAATTACAATGATGTCAAGTTTGATGTCACACATACATTTAATAGAATGTCCTTAAAACTAATATAGGTTGTTTTAGGATACCTAAAAACAGTAGAACATTAATCACTACACAAAAAATAAGAATGTGTATAGAAAGAATTAAATGTGTACACTTTTTTAAAGAAGTGGCACCTGATAAATGTGTATATCACTACACAAAAAATAGTGCAGAAGAATGTGCATAGAAAGAACTAAATGTGTACATTTTTTAAAAGAAGTAATACATGGCACCTGATAAATGTGTATAGTCATTTACAGAATTATGACAACAAAAATAGAAACAGCTGAAATTTATAACAGTAAAAAAACTAGAGTCTTCGAGAGACAGTCAAGTCTTCAGACCTATAAAACTGAAATGTTTTTGATAAAACATGGGTCTAGTAATAGATAGGCAAACAATGATTTATAAACATAAGGAAAGCTTTTTTTGATGGTGGAACATAATACATGTTCCAACAGATCATTGGTCTGTCATCTCCAGATATTATCTGTACTGAGCAATACAGGATTTATATATATATCGGTAGAAGACAAAAGACACTGAGATTAAATGTGATGGAAATGGTGTCAGCAGGTGACAAGATATAGGTAGAGGTTAAGTTTAGTCAAGTGTATGAGCGGTGAACAGACCTTGCCAAATACGACTGGTGTTGCTAGGGCCATTATCACGCCTTAGTGAGAGAATGTTTGCTTTGATGATTTCTGTAGTTTCTAAACAGTCTCTTTCTTTTTTTTAGTTTTGGGTTGTTGTAGGAGTAGAATTTCATCCTAAAGCATTTTGTGACCTGTTTCATACTGATGATATGTTAAGGAGGATAACTGGAATTCACTTGCATGCATGTAATCTTAGTGTTCTTTGCTTCTTATTTTTAAGGAACATGATGTTTGTCCTATGTATTTCATTCCACATTCACTTGGGATACTATATATGCCCTGTTTTTGTTCTTTTAATAGGGATTATTTCACGTTAGGTAGTAAGATGTTAATCTTATGTGAAGGTTTGAATGCAGTTTTTACATCAATGCTCAAATTATTAAAAAAGCTAGTAACGTCGTTAGCTATTTCTGTCACAAAAGGGAATGAAACAAATTTGTTACTTTTGTGTTGTTGATAGGTGAAAGGTTAGAGTTAACATAATACTTTTCACTATTCTGAAGTTTGATACAAGCCCTATCTATAACATTGGGGTAAAAACCTCTAGACAGTGTTATGTTCTTTAGGTAGTTCAATACAATAAGTAAATCTTCTTTGTAGGTGCAAAGTTGTATAACACAATTTACGTAGGTGAAGTAGGAAGATATTTTATGATTAGATCTTATGTGTAATGAAAATGGGGTTTCCTGTATATATGATTTCAACGTTATAGATAACAACACACTTTATGAATATTTTTCACCATATAAGGGCTTATTTTTGTACATCATCTTTTGCTGTGTAAAATTCCAGACATCCTCTGAGAAAATCATGGATACAAAACTGTATAATTAAAATTTGATGCTTCTTTTGGATCACTATAAATTAATATTGTTTCTTGATTACCATGAGAAAACATTAAATCCATTGGCATAACTTTCAATGCACCCAGTACACAAGATGTTTTCCTGTTATGTTTACAACACAATTACATTTAATCATAATGCAACTGAACTATCACCTACCAAGTGCAAAACTTCCTTTATGATAACAAATCAAAAGATATACAAAATTAAAAATCCTGATAACTTGAATTTGTTGTTCGTAATTTATATGTAAAATGTTAATATGAAATGTGAAAACATACGTATCCAGCCACTTTGGTTTCCTTTCTGACCTATCACTCATCGGGCTGTAAAACACATTAAATAAGTATTAGGTATACAAAAACTAGTAATCTTTAAAATAAGAATCACATTCCAAATTCAATAGAAGAGTGGACTAGGAAGAAATGTGCAGTTTGATCTACAAAAAACTGAACCTCTACAAGAGAATTGACAGAGATCAAGGACACACAGAGAAAACAAAAATAGGAATTGTAACACTATTAAAACAAGAACTGATGAGGTAACTGTAAAATATATGACAAGCAAAAACCAAGTGACATCATGAAAAACACTTAATAAAACCACTGTAACAAGACTGGATGGTAACATTATTTAGGGTAGAGTAACAGTATAAGAAATGATTGGCTAGTCTAATCCTGAGTATGTGCTATTGGATGAACACAAAATACACGACTTTATTATACCACTGCCTCATTTTATCTTACAAAGGTTTTTTTTGGACATAAACAAGTAATTTTGGATATGTAATTACATTCTTCTAACATCAAGTACTTGTATATAAGAACTCATACCTCCAAACTAAGTGGATTATATAAGATTTGGTTTGTTTTGAATTTTGCATTTGAGGGCTAGCTGTCACTAATTTAGAAGTGACAGACTAGAGGGAAGGTAGCTAGACATCACTGCCAACTCTTGGGCTCCTTTTTTACCAACACATAGTGAGATTGACGGACGTATCAGGCCATGCAAGGTCTAGGTTATATAAAGATTTTACTTGGCAATTGGCAGACCAGCAATTATTAATATGAAAAACATTAAGGTTCTAAATATTATACAAATCAGTAAGTCAATGTTGAAGCTCATCTGTCATGATGGAGTTTGATTGTTGTCTTATCAACTACTATACATGTAAAAGTAATTCATAACCAACTTACCGAATAACATTCTTTACACGTTCTATTGAGCCTTTTCTTTTGAAAACTTGCTCAGGTATGGAACTAGAAATCAAAAAATAAAACAAAATGAATGAAGTACAAATATTCTGCTAAACTATTGGACAAATTTCTTAGTCCTGGTTACATACACAATAGTAAACATGAATACGTCAATACACTCATAATAATTCCAAATAACTATTATGCTGTGGCATTTAGTTGAATATTCCATAGGTTATCAGTTTAACTGATTCAGAAAAAACAACTTATATCACTGAAACGTTACTGTGTCAATTGTAAGAAACCATAAAATAGAACAAACCAATACCTAAAATTTCTGCCACTTGCTCTGTATGTTGACATCTTCAAACCAGGACTTGCACTTGAATATGTATAACTGCTAACATAGGTCTTACTTCTGTGAGAGGAATCTATAATGAAGAGGAAAAACAAGTGCTAAGTAATCATACATATACACTCAGATAAAAGAAACTGTGAAGAACTTTTTAAATTGGTAGGTACTATGCACTGCGATATGCTACTTTAGTCCCTGAGAAGAACTTTTTAAATTGGTAGGTACTATGCACTGCGATATGCTACTTTAGTCCCTGAGAAGAACTTTTTAAATTGGTTGGTACTATGCACTGCGATATGCTACTTAATCCCTGTGAAGAACTTTTTAAATTGGTTGGTACTATGCACTGCAATATGCTAATTTAGTCCCTGTGAATAACTTTCTAAATTGGTAGGTACAATTCACTGCGATATGCTATTTTAGTCCCTGAGAAGAACTTTTAAAATTGGTTGGTACTATTCAATGCGATATGCTACTTTAGTCCCTTAGAAGAACTTTTTAAATTGGTTGGTACTATTCAATGCGATATGCTACTTTAGTCCCTTAGAAGAAATTTTTAAATTGGTTGGTAGTATGTACTGCAATATGCAAATTTAGTCCCTGTGAAGAACTTTTGAAATTGGTTGGTACTATGCACTGCAATATGCTACTTTAGTCCCTGTGAAGAACTTTTGAAATTGGTTGGTAATATGCACTGCAATATGCTAATTTAGTCCCTGTGAAGAACTTTCTAAATTGGTTGGTACTATTCACTGCGATATGCTATTTTAGTCCTTGAGAAGAACTTTTTTAATTGGTTGGTACTATTCACTACAATATGCTACTTTAGTCCCTGTGAAGAACTTTTTAAATTAGTTGGTACTATTCACTGGGATATGCTACTTTAGTCCCTTAGAAGAACTTGTTTAAATTGGTTGGTACTATTTACTGCAATATGCTACTTTAGTCGCTGTGAATAACTTTTTAAATTGGTTGGTACTATGCACTGCGATATGCTACTTTAGCCCCTGAGAAGAACTTTATAAATTGGTTGGTACTATTCACTGGGATATGCTACTTTAGTCCCTTAGAAGAACTTGTTTAAATTGGTTGGTACTATTCACTGCAATATGCTACTTAAGTCCCTGTGAATAACTTTTTTTTTGTCATTTTATTGTAATATTGCAGTTTTTCCTACATATAGTTTCAAAGCCACTAAAAGTTTTTTATGATTTCATGTTAAAATCCTTTATTTTACGACAATATATTCAGTCATCTTTCAGTAGGATTCAAATATTTCTACACCAACTGCTTTCAGTTATGTAATTTTTCATTTTGATATATGTACTTAGTGCTGAGTATTCAAAACTTATATGAGATAAATATTGGGGCATTTTTGACATTCAGTAGTTTCATTTCTCTGAAATAATAATAAGAAAAACATTTTGTACATTGGAGTGTTTACTATCATGGTGTGGGAGAGCCACTAGAAAGTTGTGCCCCCCCCCCCTCCCACAGGAGTTCCTCATTTGAGATATCACGATTAAATCTTTTAAGATTATAAAATTCTCTCTACATTGTGACTTCCACTGACATGAAAGGGTTAAATGTCTCTGGATGGCCAGGGTAGTCATACTATGCAACTTAAAAAAATCAGGGATAAGTTTAATGGTAGCATCAGTCTGCCATGAAGCTGTACAAAGAAGTCTGAGTTAACTTTGGCAACTTAAAGTAATACACACATTTCTTTCTTGTGCATTTAATAACACTCTAACTCCTTCTTCTCCAAATAACTCTTTGCTCACCCAAATAAAAAAATCCTAGAAATACCACTGTTTTTGTATGAGGGAAGGCATAGTTTATCATTTTTTAAAGCTTATAACATAACATACAACAGTGACATAATGGAGAAGCCCAGGATTTATCCTGAAACTTCTAAAAAAACACACTATCCTGCTATGTTAATTAGATGTTACAACATCTATAACAACTCAGAAAGTGCATATCCTAGACAAATAATCTGTGCAGGAAAGAAAGTTAGTATATGTTATAAATTCTGTGGCACAAAGCACACATACAAATAGATATCATGTTGTAGGCTCTATATCACAGTTGAGCAAAAGGGTTAATAGAGCTGGCAGTGGCTTTTGATATAGTTACCTGGCCATTCTGCAATAGTAGAATTTCTGAATACACTATCATCCTCTTCTGACTTTTCTAGTCCTTCTTCACTGTTACCTTCTAACAAAGATTGTTTCATGGATGGGTTACTCACATCAGAGGACAACAGAAGGGTGGCATTTTTCAGTGGCATTTCAGAGCATTTTGACATTTTTGGATGAGGCAAATGGTCAAGATTTAATGGTATCACTTGGCCATAATCAAATACTTGATTTCCACAGGCTTTCTGCAACTCTCCATCAAATACTACCATTTCTTCCACCATGATCTTTGCCAATCGTACACCAAGACAAAGATCCTACGATAACACAGTCAACATCTTTCAATTAATCAAAGATTCTACGATAACACAGTCAACATCTTTCAATTACCCAAAGATCCTATGATAACACAGTCAACATCTTTCAATTAATCAAAGATTCTACGATAACACAGTCAACATCTTTCAATTACCCAAAGATCCTATGATAACACAGTCAACATCTTTCAATTACCCAAAGATCCTATGATAACACAGTCAACATCTTTCAATTAACCAAAGATCCTGTGATAACACAGTCAACATCTTTCAATTAACCAAAGATCCTACGATAACACAGTCAACATTTTTCAATTAACCAAAGATCCTATGATAACACAGTCAACATCTTTCAATTAACCAAAGTACTGATAACAAACATCAATCTTTATTTGAACTTCTTAAAAAATACAAACAAATTAAATTTTCTCTCAAGTCATTTAATAATAAATAATTGTCATCAAAAATCAAGTTTTTCTTCTGCAGTATTTGTAGTTAATCTAATCCCACAGAATCTGACTCCTTTGGTAACCCCTTTAATTATTTTATCATTTTTCCTTTTTTACACATCTTAGTGACCCTTTCTCAATTAGATTTGATGTTCTGTTGCATATAGAAATACAGAATAGAGATTTTAGTTCCAAATTTTAAAAAAAAATTAAGGGTTGAGACAAGAATTATCTGCTGATCAAATATGGAAAATTATTTTATATACATTCTTAAATATTCAAGATAGACATGCTCCTTATAGAAAAAAAAAGGGGGTGTCTGCAAGTAAAAACTAGGTTGGCTCACAAAGGGTATAAACAATAAAATTAGAGAAAAGCATTATAAGAAGTGTAAATTACAATGATGGAAAATTTGGAGGATTATTGAAGATCATGAGGTGATAAAACTAGAAATTAGAAAATCAAAAAAGTATATGAAAAAGGTTGGCTGAAGATGTAAAAATACATTTCTTAAAATACATTTATGGTAAGCTAAATGTTAGAAGGAAAGCAGGGGGTTGTTATAAATGGAGTTCAGTCAAACTGGATTAATGTCAGGAGTAGATTACCTCAGGGTTCAGTGTTAGGACACTTGCTCTTTTTAAATTTGTATCAATGGCATAATTGAAGGAATGGGCAATATATTACTTAAATTTACTGATGGCATTAAAATTAATATTTTCTTACACAGGAAATGTATTTCTGATGGATTCTTACCTCTTCTCACATCATAGCTTTTCTTCACTTGTGCTGCTCTCTATATGCATAAATATTTTCACACCATTAGCCTTGATACTCCCACCTACCTCACATGTTTTTTATGAGGAGCTGTGTGACAGCATGCAAATGAGCATGTGACAGCCCTCCACCAATAGGAGTGCAAAATAACTCCTAGCACAGCTGATTCTCTCTATGCAGCTTAGTTCAACTTCATTTCAAGACTGAGCAACATAAAAGGAAAAGACACTGGAAGTTAGGAGGAAGGGTGGGATTCTTCCCACCCTAACCTTGTGGAGGGACTGTTGTTATAGTACCTAGAGGAACTCTCTTCAGAAAGCACCCAAAGAAAGCCCATGATAGGATAGTACCATAATAGGAAAGGTCTTCTACCATTCACTTTGGACATGAGAACTGAAAGTAAGGAAGATCATCTGGTCCAAGGACCCACGTCATCATGAGTGCATGTCCAACACAACCAACACCAGTAACCCCCTGGAACTGACATTCAGACGATGGTAGGAAGGCAGACAGCAATGTGGTGCTTCAATTCCAGTCCAGAACCAGACAGCACTGGGAATGAGTCGTCCAGTCTGTAGAAGGAACAGGGTACCTGGACTACTCACATGGCTTGTCCAGCTCCAACCAACACCAGCACCTACTCACTCACAGAGAAACTATGGAGCTCAAGATGGTGACAGGAAATGACAATAACCTG
>NW_013673181.1:11604-19776 GCF_000517525.1 Limulus polyphemus
TCACAGAGAAACTATGGAGCTCAAGATGGTGACAGGAAATAGACAATAACCTGTAGAGCAGAAAACAGGCAGATGGTGAAGATAATGTGAGATGAATGTATGGGGAGTGGTCCACATGCCAGCATGAACTATATCTTCTAAAGGGCAATGGAACCAGGTAGACAAGGACATGGTAAGGTGATGGATTTGATGGGAGGAGACTTGGAAGAGTTAACAAACATCAGGAGACAGGGAAGAATAAGCCAGGTGAATCAGCTGGTAAATCCAACCCATAAGGGTAAAAGGAGAAGTATCACAGGAAATGGAAGGGTTCCAATGAAAGAACAAATGAGAATGGGAACCACAGAAGGGAGCAGTGTGAACCACATAACAGTGGAGAGCCTGAACAAGACATAAGAGGCAATCGGGATCAGAATGACAATAAGTTTTTTGGATTGGGTAATTTTTCTGTAGTGAGAAGACGTTTGAAAATTTTGTCCCCAAGTTTCCAAATTTAAATAGTTTTTACTAGTAGGGTTCACCACGGTCCTTATTAGGACCATTAAGAACTATGTCAATCTCTCTCCAAAAAAGTCGCAGTCAGGCGTGACAACTTGTTCCGCTGGATAGCCACTATCCACCGACGATCTAACTAATATGTTGGAACACAAAAAAAGATAAAGAATACAACATCTCAGCACTAATTGTTGAAGGCATACCCGCCAAAATAAGAATTCCTCAAATCATTAAAGAAATGAGAAAACACTTTTCAAACCTAAATCTTAAGAATATTCGAAGACTGCCGAAAGGAGGTGTCCTTCTAAAATGTTCTACACCAAAAGACTTTGCACACATACTAGCCCACTGGCCCATTACAATTTTTAAAGGAAACACAACCATCCAACCACCAAAAAACACAAACACTCAACCAGCTATTGTCATCAGAGGTGTTGATCTCGAAATCGCAGATGACGAAATTACAGACGAATTACAAACAATCAGATATAACAATACCAAAGTAGAAAGAATCACGTCGTTCAAAACTAAATTAAAGACACCTCTAGTGAAAGTAACAGTAGACAACAAAGATGGTCATGACAAACTTTTAAAGAACGGTTGCTCACTGTTCTTCAAACACCACAACATGGAAACGGCTAAAACACCAGCTAAACAAATATTGCAATGTTTTAATTGCCAAAAGTTTGGGCATAGCAAACCATACTGCACGGCTCCCACTAAATGTGTTTGATGCGCTGGCCCGCATGAAGTCTCAAAATGCCCGAACGAACGCAACCAGGTTACCTGTGCCATCTGCCAGGGCCCCCATGCTGCTTGCTACAGAGCATGTCCTAAATTCACACAAGTTAGAAATAGAGTCCTTTTCAAAATTAAAAGCCCTCCTCCTGCTACAGCTAACACAGAATATCCCACATTATCCATACGTCAGCCACTGTTAGAAACACCACCAACCGCACAAAATCCACAGGCTTCAAACACAACAAAACCTGCAGCTACAACAAAACTATACTCGAAAGCTATCGAAACACACACACATCAGCAAGACAACACTTCCTTTAACCCTGCTGATTTTGCCGTTAATCTGCTGTCTATGCTGGTCAAGTTAAGCGAATATCCTGCCTTCTCGTCACGCCCAGAATGCTTAGAAGCCCTCTGTACAATAGCCAGACGCTATTTTCCACTCCCCAACTTAAAACCTCATCACATTTCCCTTAGAATTACACAGCGAACACCACAAACAAACCAAACATAGACACAATAAAAATTCTACACAAAAATTGTCAAGGCGACCTTATCACAAAAAACTAGAAATACACAACCTCAATAAACAAGTCAAAGCCGATATCATGATAATCTCAGAAACACTAGCTAAAGAAAACTACAATGTTAACATTCCAGGATTTAAATCATTCTCACTCCCATACACAAATAACAACAGAGGTATAGTCTTATACTGTAGTAACAATTTAACAAATAACATATCTCTTGAAGAAAAGTTTACTTCAAATACAATTGAAAATATTTTTTGCAACATCCACATCAATAATAGAATAACCATACCACTAGGCCCGGCATGGCCAGGTGGTTACGGTGCTCGACTCGCAATCTGAGGGTCGCAAGTTTGAATCCCCGTTACACCAAACATGCTCGCCCTTTCAGCTGTGGGGGCGTTATAATGTGACAGTCAATCCCACTATTCGTTGGTAAAAAAGTAGCCCAAGACTTGGCGGTGGGTGGTGATGACTAGCTGCCTTCCCTTTAGTCTTACACTGCTAAATTAGGGACGGCTAGCGCAGATAGCCCTCGTGTAGCTTTGCGTGAAATTCAAAACAAACAAACAAACCATATCACTAGTAGCTATTTACTGTTCTCCATCAAAAGACTTAGATCTAAATTTTCTGCAAACATGTTTATCAAGAAAACCTAAACCTATAATTATAGGCGATTTCAACGCCCCACACAAAGATTTAAACGGAACAAGAAACACGCCCAGAGGCACTTTAATCTGAAATTTACTAAACAACAACAACATGCAAATCATAAACGACCACACTCCCACACATTATCACTCGCCAACAAACACGTACGATGTCCTAGATCTTATTACAGTCCCGCACGAGTTAAAAACTAAGATCACTAACTTTACAGTTCATCAAGAAATCTCCAGCGATCGCTTCCCCATTTCATGCACAATACATACACGAAGACCTCCCGCACCACAACTCCCACCAGTATACAACTACACAAAAATTAACTGGGAAAAATTTAACGAAATACTTAACAGTCAACTACCTCCTCTAATCACACTAATCAATACCAAAGAGGACTTAGACATATATGTCAAAAATATAACACAGCTATAACCGAAACCACCCCTTCAGCAGCAAGTCAAAACTCGCAATCACATAATCACTGGAAATTAACTCCAGAAATTCACAAGTTAATTACAGAACGAAGACGACTAAGAAGACAACATCACACCTCGCGAGACCCCATTATCAAAACTCAAATTAATAGACTTAACACACAAATAAAAAAACACATTAAAATACTCAAAGAAACAAATTGGCTTGATTTCTGCAATAATCTAGAGAATAACAAAAATAAACCCAAAGAATTTTGGAAAAAACTCAAGACACTCCCTTCCAACAAAACCAACCAATTACACACAACAATGTTACATCCAAAACAGACACAATCAAAACTGATTTATTAGCTGATTACTATGAAACATCGTTTAGCAATCTCCACTCACCCAACTTTGATCATGATCACAAAATACACATTGACAACTTCATTAACTCCCATCCCTCACTGTTCACCCCCAACTTTCTCAGCATCTTGCACACACGACAACGTGATCACCAACCCTGATAATTCAGTTAACAGAAGTATCACCAATGCAGAATTAAAAATCAATATCAAATCACTAAAAAACTCAGCTCCAGGCCATGATGGAATAAGAAACATAGTCCTGAAAAAAAGCTCTAACCTTTTCATAGAACACTTAAAAAATATCATGAACTTATCCTTACAAAGCAGGTACTATCCTGACTCATGGAAAGAAGCAATAGTTACTATAATCTCCAAAAAACAAACCAACAGATCTAACCCGGATAACTTCTGACCCATCAGTCTATTAAGTTGCCTCGGCAAACTGATGGAAAAAATCATTGCGGCCAGACTCTTAAATTTCTGCGAAACAAACAACTTACTATCACAATTTCAAAATGCTTCAAGGAAAAATAGACAAACAATAGACCACTTAACAAGGCTAACAGAATCAATTTATAAATCTTTCAATAACAATCAAGCCACTATAGGCGTATTTTTAGACGTAAAAAAAAGCCTTTAACAGTGTTTGGCACAATGCCATTAAATACAAATTACACACATTGAACATCAACAATACCCTAACTCGATGGATATCAAATTTTTTAACAAACAGATCTGCTAAAGTAAAAGTTAACTACACTTTATCCAAAATTTTTAACATAACAGCAGGAGTGCCCCAAGGATCAGCCTTTCACCCCTGTTATACATCCTTTTTGTTAACGACATTCCTTTCCCCAAACAAACATACACTTATCACTCCCAATATGCCGATGACATCGCCATCTGGAGTATTTCCAGAAATCCAGTCATTGCTACTACTCGTGTACAAAAAACACTATATTCAATCCTGCTATGATGCAACAAATGGTGAGTAACACTAAACCCTACAAAAACCCAAGCCATACCCTTTCACAGAAAATTAAGAAAACACAAGATCACTCTTAAGAAAATCAAACTGACGCTAGGAGGTACCCAAATAAAAATTAGCAATAACATTAAATTCCAAGGAATTACTTTTGACACTAGACTAACATGGAATAAACACGTTCAAAACATACACTCGTCAATTAGCAAACGTATCAATTATATAAGTTCATTAACAGGGAAACACTCAAACTATACACCGACAACAGCCTTAAGAATCTATAAAACATTCATTCGCCCACTTATAGAATATGGTTGTCAAATAACCTACAATATGTCTAAAAATAACCTCAAGAAACTCCAAATTCAACAAAACAGAGCCATTAGATTAGCACTACGATTACCCACGTTCACCCCCGAAAAATTCATTCATAAACTAAGTAACCTCCTCACACTCAAAGAAAGATTAACAAAATTATCCGATAAATACTACACCAAGGCAATCACAAGAAACAGTTTAACAGCATCACCACATAAAATATCAAGCACGCCCATGAAACACATTTCCCCCCCTATAATCCACACTGCCTACATAACCCAACACTATAAACGACTCGCACGAAAAGGTCGCCATTTATAACATGTTATAATTCTGCTTTTCTTTTCAGCCTGGGCACAGGTCAGATAGAATATTCGGCGTCTGACCTGTGAAAGTGGGTTTTCTCCGGGCACTCTGGTTTTCCCCCACATCCAAATTATCTCTGGCTTAGACCAGAGAGCCCAACCCTGAAAAGGGACCATTCAAATCTCATTTCTTTAAATGAATTATAAAGTTAAAAACTAAAATATAACTTCAAACCTATGCTATAGACAAAATTTTCTATGCGTAAGTCCTAATTTCGAATAATTTGAAACATAAACATGTATTTTAAATAACAAAATGGAAACTTGTTGCTTGGTGACAGTATTCGTCCTTCTCTTTGCCCCGACAACCGATGCCGAATTTCACAAAGCTGCTTCGGTCCTTTCCGTCCGTCTCCACAGCTTCCCGACTCCAACCACCAATGACTCTATGCGACACTGAAGATTAAATCAAGAACCACAAAGTAAAACAGTACAGGCGCGGGGTTGAAGGAGAACAAATGTTCCCGAGCACCCCAGTTGGGAGAACTTCGTTCTCTCTTCCTTCAAACTAAATTACTGCTACACATAGTTTTTTTTTTAATGCCAAAGTTTTGGACAGAAAAGACTGATCTGGGTGGGAGATGACATAGGACCTAGGATATAATATGAGAGACATAGAGAGAGAGCAAATCCGAACTTTGACATCCACATGCCAAGATGAGGAGGAAAAAGGAGAGATGATATAAGGAACAGGACGACATGGGCTGCAAGAGAGAAAGTGTCAGGGCATGGAGGACAACATTGATGTTCCAGTCAGTTCTAGAGAACACAGCCAGCTAAACACCTATTAGTCGAGAGACCACTCTGTGGGGAGAATCTTGTCAGGGCATAATAAATGATCTGCAACTAGATTTAGGGCACCAAGTATATGACACACCATCAACTGAATATGATGGCTGTGGACCCAAAACAGGAGGTCCAATATGTGGAAAAAAAGAGACCTCAACTGAGTGCCCCTTACCGAGTGATGTACGAAACAACTGTTAAATTGTCGGAATGGATCATAACCAACCAGTTCCAGAGAAATGGAAGGAATTGACCCAAAGCCTGATGAACAGTGAGCAGTTCTAAGAGATTGATATGCACAGATGGCTCTGCAACAGACCAGCATCCCAAAACTTCCTGCATGTCCAGATACACACCATGACTTAAAAGAAAAGTATCCATGAAGAGGTGCACTTCCCAATGAGGAAGAGGAAGAGAAACATCCACTGTGGTGTTGTCTCTGTTCAATTACCAGACGAAGTCCACATGAATAGGGGTATCCAAGGGATCCCGAAGGAGGTTCCACTGATCTTGTAAAGCCCACTGAAGAAGTTGCATGTAAGCTTGACCGAGGAGAATGAGTGCCTCCAAAGAAGCCCACTTCCCCAAAAAAGATAGAACTTCTCGTGTGGTTGAAGAAGGAGAGGAAGAACCAGTGTTAATAAGAAGCTCCAAAGGGGGAGAAGGTTGGGCCCAGGTGAAATGAAAGTTGAAAACTACCCTAGAGACGAACTTCTCCACCTTGACTAGCTAGCCTACCTGTGTAGCTTCTCAACAAAGAAACTGAGTATGAAAATAAGAGGTGGCATGCAAATCAGATAGAAGCAGCCAGTTGTCCATGTAATGATGGAAACAAAGGCCCCTGGAATAGAGAAAAATGGTAAAGGCCTTGACAACATGACAAAAAATGCAGGGAGCCAAAGCCCACATATATGGAAGAGCCCAGAACTGGAAGACATGATCCTCATGGACAAAACAAAGAAAATGTTGGGATGTTGGAGAAATGAAAATGTGGAGGTAAGCATCCAAGATATCTACCTTCATCATCCAAAGACCAGGAGTGAAAGCCCAACAAAGAGATAGGTGTGATTCCATGGTGAATCAAGGAAGATCTAGGAAGAAGTTCAAGGACCTGGTCTTCTTGGGGATTCTGAATAAATGGAAATAAAAACCTGGCTGAGAGGGATCCACCTCTTCCACAGCACACTTGTGAAGAAGATCTCGAATTGCCATGGAAAGGCACTGTCTGTGAATGTGATCCCGGAGGGGGGGGGGGATATGGGATGAGTGGAACTGAAATGAAGAATGAACCCTTTAAAAAAGAACCCACACCCAAGGGTCTGTGGTAAAGGTCGCCCACACAGTGGCAAAGTGCAAAAGCCTGGCCCCCACCAGACCTTTACCTACCTAATAATCACTAGGACCCACAGGGGTGCTCAGTTGTTGAAAAAAAAAATGACAATTAACCTCAGAGAGCTATGTAGTAGAAACTGGTAAAGAAGAGGGACAAGACATGAGAACAGGTTCAGGAGGAGGTCAAGACAAATGGGATATTCAAGAAGGAAAGGGAAGTGTTCAAATAAGCAGACTTGACTCTGGACTCTAAAGAGTCAAGAAGACCTCAAAAGACATCTTGGCTTAAAAAAGAAGCCATACATAAGTCCTGTAAGGAGGTTGGGGGTAAAGGGACATGGGACAAAAGGGCATTCCAACCCAAAAGTTCCCAACAGTAGAGGAGCAATGTTTGGAGGGAATGGGTGGAAGAGGATAATCGTGCAAGAGTGGAAAAAAAGGATGTTGAATTATTGGAAAGTGATCAAAAGAGGGCTGCTACAATGATACCTGTGATTGAAAGGCTATCATAAGATGATAAATTAAGATCTCTGAGATTGTTAAGGGAACTGATAGTGTTGATGCATCATCTTTGTTCTATATTTAATGATTAGAATGGTAAGATGAGGGGACATAAGTATACGTTTTAGCAGGGAAGGAATCATTTTAAACTAAGACAGCTATAATTTTGCAATAGTGTGGTTGGTCTTTCGAATGGGTTGCCTTCAGATCTCGTGCATAGGGTTATAAATTTAAGGGAGTTTAAGCGAAAGCTTGATAAATATTTAAATTATAAGAGTTTTTTGGTTTTAAATTTAGTGGATAGGATGACCCAGATTGATCAAAAAGTCCCTTACTGTCCTTTAATATTATTTTTTTGTAAATTGCACCTTCATACAAAATTATTCAAACTGTGGAAAATCAGAAATTAATACAAATCCTTTTTAATTTTAGCCAAATTAAATGTTTTGCTATATCTGGTTCAATAAGGTAAAAAAGTTTTCAACTTTAGATTATCTCTTGATAATTACTTTTAAGAAACACAATTTTAAGTCACAGAAAAAATACTTTTTTGGCAAATTAACTGCTCAAAGTTACAGTATTTTTACTATTTATTTTCATGCATGATAGTCATAAGAAGAAAGAATATGCTAAGAAAGATAAAGCACATTAGAGTAACATATTTAACATAAG
>NW_013673181.1:19899-22030 GCF_000517525.1 Limulus polyphemus
AGAATATGCTAAGAAAGATAAAGCACATAGAGTAACATATTTAACATAAGCTCTATTTCAATGTATTGCTTTAGGTGTCAACTGTCAAGATCTGGAAAACTTGTGTAGTTAGTACATTTTAAGTATGAGAATCAGTGAAGTAATGAGGAGTTAGTTCTGTGTCAGAAAAGTTATTCAATTTTAGAAGTGAGAGCTACTGCATCCACTCTACTATTCAGTTGTTCAGTTGATTAGTTGTGGTATTCTACAGGTAAATCTATAAAAAATTTAAATTTAAAACTTTATGAATTTGATATTAGGCCTACCAAGTAAACATGACAGTAGTAAATTAGACTTTTAGAGAAAAAAAAATCGCCTTTAAAAGCTATCTACATAGAAGAAACTAGCTGAATGCTCTCTGAACATACATGAGCATCTTGATTAGCTGATCATTCTCTTCAGCACTTTAAAATACTTGCCTTATGTCATGCCCCTCTAACACAAAAAAAAGAACCACTATCAAAAAATAAATAATTTTTTATATTAGGTTATTTAAGTCCTTTGGGTGTGGTTCAACATTTCATAATTTGTTTAGTACCCTTCTTTAATAATCTTAAAATGTCTAATTATTTCTTTTTTGCTATGTAAATTTGTTGTTTTTTAATCACCAGCTCTATTGTATTGTTTTTACTATATTGTTTAATTCTCGTAGTTCTATCTCGCGTTACCTTCTGTTTGTGTACTGTTTCATTTCAAAATGTTCTTGTAGTTGTCATTAACCCACAGGCTTGTTTCTGGCTTGAAAAAGAGTGTTTGCTCAAAACGTCACCAAGTTAATAAATTATTACCATAGTTTTTAAAGGTGATATTTTTTCTCTAAAAAGTCTAATTTATTTTATTTTATCACCTTCACATTTTTCTACTTATTTACGACAGTAGTAAACACTATAATTAATAAATAATAATAATAAATAAATTAATTTATTTTCATTACGTGGACTGGAATTAGCATTATTTTTACCAAATAATCCAACAATAGAACATGTTACAACAATATATATAAATGTACCTTCTGTGAATAGAACATTAATTCAAGTACCCATCTTGATAATGTTTCCATCATCTTTTTCTTACTTTAAAGTGGCTGAACACTCAGAAACTACTTTAGGATTACATGTATAAAGATATTTCACCTTTACGCTCTTGTTGAAGTTCCAGATCTTCATGGAGGATAGCTTGCAGACAGAAGAATCTATTTGTTCATCTATTGATGTGGGTACATTGAACTTAATTGTAACAGTTTCTCCTTCATGGAAATTACAACTCCACATATGACGTTCTTTGACAGTCTAAAGAAAATAAAATATCAAACATGTAGTGACAATTGTACTAAGATTAATTAAAAATCAAGAAAAAAGGACCCTTTGACTTCAGTTTTATGTTATCTTCAGACTTGACCAGTTTTCCTACCAAAAGACAATATAAGACTAAAGATGAATGTGTCAACACTAGTTACTCCAATATCAAGACTTTTGATAGTTTGTTCCATTTACTCTGGTTTTTTGTTCTCTAACTGATACACACAATATTGTGTTATTTTATTATTATCCATTTACTCTTTCATATCTAGTTTTCAAAATTAAAAATAACCACAGTGTTACACTTGTAACATTCAATGCACAGTTACAATTATTTGATATAACTCAGGGAAATTGTCATATTATACTGACAGACAAACCGACCCAATGAGAGTAAAACTGAAATGTCATGGAAAATAATTTAGTTTTTCGTTACAAACATGAGCAGTAAGTTTCTTTTAATAGCACACTAAACTCTCCAATTATTTCAGAATCTTACACATTGTTAGCTTAACCTGAAAACTTTAAACAAATGGAAGGTTTAATTGGTAGGTTGTATAAAACAATAACTATAAAACAAATTAAACTTTCAAATTCAATAATTTTATTTGCTACATAAGCCTGACAATAGCAGCTAGATGCCTAGAATTTCAAGTCAGTTATTATAAAAGCAGTTATAAACACTGTTATGCTTCTGTGTTCGTTTGTTAATTTTCCATAAAAATTCTTTCCAAACAAACTTTAGCGATACAAGTCCTTTCTTAAATAAAACTAGTTTATTCTTTCTTAATACA
>NW_013673181.1:22189-27195 GCF_000517525.1 Limulus polyphemus
AACAAATGCTAGAATTCACAACGAATGATTCACGCGCTTGACTCAATTTTCCGTCTCTATCTCTGTCTGCAATTCAATTCCTTTGTTGCCGTCACTTCTTGGCAGTCTTATATACAAGAATACCACACATCTAGTAAACACTCGAGCATTCAAGAACCTTCGAGAATATCATGACGTGTTACTAGCGTCACGTGACTTCCGCTGTTGTAAGAATACTTTACTAGCATAATAGGGCAAGGTTTCTAAGCCTAGCATTACTTGAAATGACTCAGGCTTTGATAAACAGAAACTTTGTTTATAAATCACATTGCTAACTGGTATAAAAATAAAATATAAATGTTGGAGGTATCCCACACTAACAAATTTTAAAATTCAAAAAACAGCTAGAATGAGACGGAACAAAAATATATATATATATATATATATCATTTAAAAACACCGTTTTGCCAGTGTTAACGTGGCTTCATAAAGTAGTTGATGATGCCATGTTGCGAAACATTGTTCTTAAATGGTGTATTTTTTCTGTCACATTCTAGCTATTTTCTGAATTGTTAGTATAAAAATGATTCTGTTAGCACTTAATGGCTAGTTTGTTTACTGATAAGCTAATAGCTCTACTGCTTGACAAGAAGATAACACATCAGTAGTAACAGTTTTAATGAACAGTAACATCATATAACAAGCCAACAGCAACAATAATATCTCATAACAAGCCTAAAGTAACTGTTTTAATGACCAGTAAAATCAGACAACAAGTCTACAGTAACTCTTTTAGTGAACATTAAAATCAGACAAGTCTACAGCAACTGTTTTAACGAACAGCAAAATCAGACAACAAGTCTACGGTAACTCTTTCTGCATGGGCTTGGTCTCTGGGACCAACCTTGTAACCATTTTGTGCTTGTTATAGTATTCATGCTATAAATTTTAAATTAATAAACTGATGTTAACGAAAATTGGCTGATTATCAGTAAACATTACAATGCTTTTATATGCAAAATATAAAATGTTTTCATTATGTCATAAGGTTTGTTAAGCAATGTTTTTCTCATGCCTTTTTTTTTTTTGCATGTTGCATGTTCCAACATGTAAAGTAATTTTCATTTTAAGATTAAAAATACGTTTATGTATCAGAAAATTTTCAAATTTCACATGCAAAATCTTTATAATGTCCAGATAGTCATCAAACATTTCTTAAGAAAAAACTTTATATTTTATTTGTTATGTTCACTAACGAATCTCTGTACAGGTTCGGTAGATTTGACCAATCTTGTAACCACCATAAAAAATTAGGAATTAAATATAAATTATGCCTCTTTCGTTCTAGAATAACAACAAATTATAACATGAAAACATAAATGTTTAGACTAAATAGCTTAAATCTCATAACATTATACATTTATAGAAATGAATAAAAATCCTATAACCCGAGCACTTTTGAAAGGTGTACCTTTCTTCTTCAGGGACAAACCATGTAAATTGAAAAGATAAGAGGCTCTTATTTTATATACTACCTTGTCAATATCAGTAATTTCAGTAACTACAGACTTAGTATTTTGACATCACAAACATCTAATTTGAGCCAGTGCTGCATTCAACATACCACGTGACACTCAAAAATCGATGTTTAACTGTGTTTCTTTAATATTTACTTGTAAATTAAGAAATTAAATAATATATGATACTAAAATTTGGATCATATTCTATAGTTTGATACAAAACTTATTGACATAAGTAGTTTGATAAAATTTTGAATGCGTGTCAACAAACGCAATGACATGGCCATTGACCTGTGATCCATCTGGAGTAGGTTAACTGTTTTATTAAAGAGGAAAAACAGACAAGTCTACAGTAACTGTTTTAATGAACAGTAATATCAGACATAAAGTCTAAAGTAACTGTTTTAATGAAGAATAAAATTGGACAACAAGTCTAGAGTAACTGTTTTAATGAACAGTAAAATCAGACAACAAGTATACAGTAACTGTTTTAATGAACAGTAAAATCAGACAAAAAGTCTAAAGTAACTGTTTTAATGAAGAATAAAATTGGACAAGTCTAGAGTAACTGTTTTAATGAACAGTAAAATCAGACAACAAGTATACAGTAACTGTTTTAATGAACAGTAAAATCAGACAAAAAGTCTACAGTAACTGTTTTAATGAACAGTAAAATCAGATTAAAAGTCTATAGTAGCTGTTTTAATGAACAGCCAAATCAGACAACAAGTCTACAGCATCTGTTTTAATGAACAGTAAAATCAGACAACAAGTCTACAGCATCTGTTTTAATGAACAGTAAAATCAGAAAAGAAAGAAATTAAAAATCCAATCATTATATAAAAGAAATCAAGTAAACTGAAAACTTAAAGTTGACAAGTAGGCCTAACTAGGTAAAAAAAACAAGAAAATAAAAGTAATATTTTTTCATATCATTAAAAACGAGAAACAAAAGTATTGTTAAGACAGCAGGGGTCACGTGACGCTAGTAACACATCATATTCTCGAAGGTTCGTGAATCCTCAAGTGTTTACTAGATTTGCGGTATTCTTCTGTATATAAGACCGGTAAGAAGTGACGGCAACAATGGAATGTAATTGAACTGCAGACAGAGATAGAGACGGACAGTTGAGTCGAGCACGTGAGTCATTCGTTGTGAATTATAGTGTTTGTTATAGCGTGACTGTGGAAATTAAGTGTATTGCAAAGTTGTATTCAGAAAGAAGAAACCAGTTTTATTTAAGAAAGGATTTGTACCGCTAAAGTTTCTTCGGAAATAATTTTTACGGAAAATTAACTAACGACCAGAGACTTAACAGTATAATAAACACATTTGAGAACTATTATGGAAAAAAGGTTTAGAAGCTTTAAATGAAGGAAGCAAAATTGTACATCAAGGAGTGTCAGTGAAAGAAATTTTAAAACTTTTAATTTTTTTATTCCACTTACTTTTGTTTTTCCATTCACCAGATTTTCAACTCCCATCGATACATCTTCAACTCCTTCTATACTAACATCTACTGGTTTTAAACTTAACAACGTTCCTGAAGAATCATAAAACTGAACTTCAGTCAGGCCAATCTTGTCTGGATGTCCCCAGTTACCAAATAGTTCCAAATGAACCCGTGTAATATTTCCCTCTGAGGATTTACATTCTTGATTTCCTAAATCCTGTAAAAAACATGTGTTTATAAGTTGTTTTTGAAACAAAAATAGAACTCTGGTTTACCTGAAAAAACTGCCAAAAAATTAAAAATTACTGTTACTCTAAGAATACTGAAGAAAAAACATATTGTCTTGCTCACATGGCTGTGAGCATATACTTGAAAGTATGTTGTATCTTTATTTAACAAACAAACTGAGCTTTCATGGCTGATACACAAGTTCTGGTGACTGACGATATAGTGTACAGTAAATACATTTTTAGTTATTCTTTATGTACCTGATTTTCTTGGGATAAAAGTCCTTCTTCATTCTCTGGGCTCGAAAAAGAGGTATCACTATAGGTGTTTTCTGAAGAAGAAGTTAAAGAAGATGCTTTCATTTCACACGCTGCTGATAGAAGCTTTCCTACGATTTCAAGTATAGTGTTCGTTGCCTGAAATAAAACATATTTAATTTCTACTTTAACTTTCACTTGTTTCTTTATGTAGACCAGGTACACAGTAATGAATATGGTCTTTTCAATAACTTCTTTCATAAACATACAACATGAGCAATGATGACTAGTTGTTTTGTCAAAACTGTTGCAAGATTATATATAATTGTGAAGATTTTAATGTTACATAGTAGTAGCTTAAGTGCTATGTACATACTGTATAAGGCTCGAAGGCTCAAATTGCCCAGAGCATGAGGCGACTGTCTGAGTAAATGTTTTATGTCACATCTGTCCAAGGCTCAAAATGCCCAAGACATGAAGCTACTGTCTGAGTAACTGTTTTATCTCGCATCTCTCCAAGGCTCAAATGCCCACGGCACAAACCTACTGACTGAGTAACTGTTTTATCTCACATCTGTCCAAGGTTCAAAATGCCCAACACACGAAGCTACTGACTGAGTAACCGTTCTATCTCACATCTGTCCAGGGCTCAAAATGCCCAACACATGAAGCTACTGACTAACTGTTTTATCTACCATCTTTCCTCGGCTCAAAATGCCCAAGACATGAAGTTACTGACTGAGTAACTATTTTATCTCACAACTGCCCGAGGCTCAAAATGCCCAGAGAATGAAGCTACTGTCTGAATAACTGTTTTATCTCGCATTTGTCCAAGGCTCAAAATGCCCAGGACAGAAAGCTACTGTCTGAGTAACTCTTTTAACTCACATCTATCCAAGGCTCAAAATGCCCAGAGAATGAAGCTACTGACTGAGTAACTGTTTTATCTCGCATCTGTCGAAGGCTTAAAATACCCAGGGCATGAAGCTACAGACTGAGTAACTGTTTTATCTCACAACTGTCCGGTGCTCAAAATGCCCAGAGAATGAAGCTACTGACTGAGTAACTGTTTTATCTCACATATTTCTGAGGCCCAAAATGACCAGGACATGAAGCTACTGTCTGAGTAACTGTTTTATCTCACATATGTCTAAGGCTCAAAATGGCCAAGACATGAAGCTACTGACTAAGTAACTGTTTTATCTCACATCCGTTCAAAGCTCAAAATGCCCAAGACATGAAGCTACTGACTGAGTAGCTGTTTTCTCTCACAACTGTCCAATGCTCAAAATGCCCAGAGAATGAAGCTACTGTCTGAGTAACTGTTTTATCTCACATCTGTCCAAGGCTCAAAATGCGAAGGGAAAGAAGCTACTATCTGAGTAACTATTTTATATCACATCTGTCTAAGGCTCAAAATGCCCAGGGTATGAAGCTATTGTCTGAGTAACTGTTTTATCTCACATCTGTCCAAGGCTTAAAATGCCCAAAACATGAAGCTGCTATCTGAGTAACTGTTTTATCTCACATCTGTCAAAGGCTCAAAATGCCCAGGGTATGAAGCTATT
>NW_013673181.1:28195-32687 GCF_000517525.1 Limulus polyphemus
CCAGGGGTATGAAGCTATTGTCTGAGTAACTGTTTTATCTCACATCTGTCCAAGGCTTAAAATGCCCAAAACATGAAGCTACTATCTGAGTAACTGTTTTATCTCACATCTGTCAAAGGCTCAAAATGCCCAGGGCATGAAGCTACTGACTGAGTAACTGTTTTAACTCACATCTGTCCAAGGCTCAAAATGCCTAAGACATGAAGATACTGACTAACTGTTTTATCTCACATCTGTCCAAGGCTCAAAGTGCCCAAGACATGAAGCTACTGACTAACTGTTTTATCTCACATCTGTCCAAGGCTCAAAGTGCCCAAGACATGAAGCTACTGACTAACTGTTTTATCTACCATCTTTCCTCGGCTCAAAATCTCCAAGACATGAATTTACTGTCTGAGTAACTGTTTTATCTCACATATGTCCAAGGCTCAAAATGGCCAAGACATGAAGCTACAGACTGAGTGACTGTTTTATCTCACATATTTCGGAGGCTCAAAATTACCAGGGTGGAAAGCTACTGACTAAGTAACTGTTTTATCTCACATATTTCGGAGGCTCAAAATTACCAGGGTGGAAAGCTACTGACTAAGTAACTGTTTTATCTCACATATTTCGGAGGCTCAAAATTACCAGGGTGGAAAGCTACTGACTAAGTAACTGTTTTATCTCACATCTGTTCAAGGCTCAAAATGCCCAAGTCATGAAGCTACTGTCTGAGTAACTGTTTTATCTCACATCTGTCCAGGGCTCAAAATGCCCAGGGCATGAAGCTACTGGCTTAGTAACTGTTTTAACTCACATATATCTGAGGCTCAAAATGCACAGGTCAAGAAGCTACTATCTGAGTAATTATTTTATCTCACATCTGTCCAAGGTTCAAAATGTCCACGGCATGAATCTACTGTCTGAGTAACTGTTTTATCTCACATCTGTCCAAGGCTCAAAATGCCAAAGACATGAGGCTACTGACTGAGTAACTGTTTTATATCACATCTGTCCAAGGCTTAAAATGCCCAAGACATGAAGATACTGACTGAGTAACTGTTTTATCTCCCATCTGTCCTAGGCTTAAAATGCCCAAGACACGAAGCTACTGACTGAGTAAATGTTTTATCTCACGTCTGTCCAAGGCTCAAAATGCCCAGGGCATGAAGCTACTGGCTTAGTAACTGTTTTATCTCACATCTGTCCAAGGCTCAAAATGCCCAAAATATTAAGCTACTGACTTAGTAACTGTTTTATCTCACATCTGTTCAAGGCTCAAAATGCCCAGGGCAAGAAGCTACTATCTAAGTAACTATTTTATCTCACATCTATCCAAGGCTCAAAATGCTCATGGCAAGAAGCTACTATCTGAGTAACCATTTTATCTCACATCTATCCAAGGCTCAAAATGCTCATGGCATGAATCTACTGTCTGAGTAACTGTTTTATCTCACATATGTCCAAGGCTAAAAATGCCCAGTGCATGAAGCTACAGCTGAGTAACTGTTTTATATCACATCTGTCTGAGGCTCAAAATGCCCAGGGTAAGAAGCTACTGTCTGAGTAACTGTTTTATCTCACATTTGTCAAAGGTTCAAAATGCCCAAAACATGAAGCTACTGACTGAGTAACTGTTTACTAAAGAGAGAAATTTTTATTTAAAGGATGGCTGTTGGGTTTTATTTAACAATATAAAGTTTGTTGTAACTTAATTTATTAATGCCTTCCACAGAAACAAGTTTGGGGTTTCACAATATTTTCAATTTAATTTTTGAAAGCAAACATACAAGAACAAATTATTCATGTTTTGTGTACATATTATTTTATTAGCAAAAAAATTCTGTATGATTAGCCCTTGGCTAGTGACCTCTTATAGTCATTACAATGAATGAACTAATGGTTTTAAAATAACAATTGTTGTAACAAATAGCTTATATAATAGTGTTCCAACCAGTACAGCCAGTCTGAAGAGCTATGGGTTGAGCGAAATATGTCATCAGTAATAGATATGGTGAGCATATCTAATTCTTCAATATCCCTAACGGGTAGATAAAGAAAGCTGTATTAAAAAATAAAATAGGCCTAATTCTAATGTCACATAAGAAATATGATTAATATATAAAGTGTTTTTTGTATAATGACATATTACAGATTTTACAATTGTAGTTTTTTGTATAATGACATATTACAGATTTTACAATTGTAGTTCAATCTTTCAATTCAAATAACTTACTCACTTGTAGAAGGTTGTTTGTATATTAATACTGTTATGACAGCAGAAGTTATGTGATGCTGGAAGCATGCGTGCTGGAGTTTCTAATAGGATCATGACTGTTCCTGGCAACTCTAGTCTTTTCTAGGAGCCCTCTGTTTTAGTATATAAGCCCAGCAAATAAAGTGGAGATATAATTGTAGACAGACATATAGAGACAGATAATTGAGTCAAGTGAGAGGTAGTGACCGTAAGTAAAGTGTGTGAATCGTTGGGAATTATAGCGTGTGTTTAAGTTAAAGTGACTTTGGAAATTCTGTGTATTGCAAAGTTATATTGAGAAAGAACTAGTTTTATTTAAGAAGGACTTGTATCGCTGAAATTCCCCGGGAAGAATTTTTACGGGAAATTATCAAACAAGCAAATACGTAACAAATTGGTGTCAGAAAGTGGGACTTAAAAAAAAAATGAAAACAAGAAGTGGCAAATCAAACTACGACTTAGATGGCAGCAATACAAGAACAGCAAAAGAAACAAGAAGAATGAGAAAATAAACAAGAAGAGAGATTACAGCAGTGGTTGGAGGAGAAAGAAAACTAACAAGAAGAGAGGCTATGGAGGAAAAAGAAAAGAAACAAGAAGAACGAGAAAATAAACAAGAAGAGAGACTACAGCAGTGGTTGGAGGAGAAAGAAAACTAACAAGAAAAGAGGCTACAGCAGTTGTTGGAGGAAAAAGAAAAGAAACAAGAAGAACAAGAAAATAAACAAGAAAAGAGACTACAGCAGTGGTTGGAGGAGAAAGAAAAGAAACAAAAAAGAGAGATTACAGCAGTGGTTGGAGAAGAAAGAAAATAAACAAGAACAGAGACTACAGCAGTGGCAACTGGAACAAGAAAGAAAAC
Organism: Limulus polyphemus; assembly: GCF_000517525.1. Classification (NCBI taxonomy): domain Eukaryota; kingdom Metazoa; phylum Arthropoda; class Merostomata; order Xiphosura; family Limulidae; genus Limulus; species Limulus polyphemus. Next base: position 31,297 of record NW_013673181.1, read on the forward strand.
AGGAAGAAAATCTCCAACAGTTGTGGAAAAGTCAGCAGCAACTACAGGAAAGTCAACAACAGTGGCATGAAGTACAAATGGAAAACATTAGTAAATTTCAATGTGAATTCAATACATTAAAGGATGATTTACTGTCTTTTACACAAGGAAGATATATTAGCTATGGACCTAATCAGCCTCAGACAACAGGAAGCCCCTTCCAGACCACACAGCTAAACCCTAATGCAGACATCTTCAGTCCTGTCAGAAGTCACATTCCAGACACAAGTGTCAGCAATAGGGGTGATTTAGTACGAAGGAAACAATAGGAATTCGATGGGAATGCACCATGGGAAGAATATAGAGCACAATTTGAGCTACTGGCAGAGATGAATGGATGGACAGAGGAGCAGAAAGCAGCATACCTCGCAACGAGCTTAAAGGAACAGCCACTGCAAATACTTGGACAGTTGTCAGCAGATGACAGGCACAACTAGAGAGCACTGGAAGCTGCTTTTGAACTCTAGTCCTCAAGCTGTAGCTGAGGGATCAGTTTGTAGACCCCTTGGACAGTCCACAACTGAAGATACAAGTAAAGCAAGCACACCCCTCTACTATGCAGGATGCAATGGCCAGAGCTCTTTGAATTCAAATCTTATGTTAAGTCTAGCACAGAGGTACCAAGGTTGGTACAGTCATCAGGATTCAAGGCCAGGAAAGGTCAGCTTTAAGAGAGGTTTGAGGGACTTTGCTGGCACTGTAACAGACCTGAGCACAAGAAAGCTCAATGCTGGAAACTTCAACACAGGGAAGATGCCACGGCAGGAAAGGCTGCTACCCAGAAAGGTTGTTGGAACTATGGAGAGCAAGGACACATGAGGAGCCAATGTAAAAAGAATACTACCAATAAGTCAGCCTCAGGAAAACCAGTAGTGGTTGGTGTTGAGGAATGCCCACCAACCCCCATCGTGAAAGTCCCAACAGCTGAATGTAAAATGCCAAGCACACATAGTGTCTACATGACAGGAAAGTTGGATGGCAAAAAGTGCAACTTTGTCATAAATTCTGCATCTCAGCAAACCCTTGTGAGTATCAAAGTGCTGGATCACAAAGGAGTACCAGAAGCCATACAGAAGCTCTGTGGTGAGACAGGACATTATGCAAGGTTGTGGGAACCAGTGTGGGTGACTATTGAGTTCATGGGCATAAAGGACAGACACAAAGTACACTTGGCTGACATTGAAGACGAATGCATATTAGGGTTGGACTACTTACTACCGAGGAAGTGTGTAGTTAACTTCGACAAAATGACGTTTGGAAACAACAAAGGCCCAATTCTGGTAAATGTTGAAAGAGAGGTTGAACTAACCAGGTGCCTTCAAGCTGAAGTCAAAGTGACTGAAGGAGTTGAT